>NC_137869.1:42627670-42690170 GCF_963924005.1 Protomyctophum bolini
ACTAAATGTAACACAGCATTAATTAGTATCATTGGTAACACCCGAGAGTATATAGGGCCTTGGAAGGGTTTTTCCGTAGAGCCTATAGCCAAATTCCAATAACCCAAAATCTCGGCCACTCGCTCACTCCAGCATGGTGGTGTTACGGTGAAACGGGTGACCTGCTGAAATATGTGACAATCGTCCATAGACGTCACATATTGTCAGCGTCTGAATGTTAATTGTCGCAGTTTGTTCGTTAGCAGAGTTCAACCTACAGCGGTATTTAGGCCAAGTATTTAATGACCTCCATGTAAGTTGTGTGAAGTCCACAAGATGGTCACATATTTCGGCAGGTCACCAATTTCACCACCGTGCTGGAGTGGCCGAGTGTGAATGAGGGAGTGGCCGAGATTTTGGGTATATTGGAATTTGGCTTATATTAAGAGAAATCTATGAAAATGTGGGAACTAAATCGTTACCAAGAAATGTCTTCACCATGTGTCTAATACTAAAAGATTGAAATTCAACTAGCTGGGGAAATTTGAGTTAGGCCTATTAGCATAATGTGACCATACCCTTAACATCCTATATATGGAAAAACAAGTCCAAATTTCATCATTCTATGGTGACATATGAAACTAGGGGGTTTTCATGATTCTGAATCCATTCCAAGCATTAGTTTTGCACAAAATGTGATGCGGTCAGCACATTTGGGTAAGTGGATATGGCCGAATTTAGAGCAAGGCGTGCTTTTTGTGCAAAACGAATGCTTGGAATGGATTCAGAATCATGAAAAAACCCCTAGTTTCATATGTCACATGCTACTTAAAGAATGATGAAATTTGGACTTTTTGGGGTGTTTAGGATGGTATGGTCACATAATGCTAATAACTCAAATTTCCCACGGGAGTTGAATTACAATATTGTAGTACATGTTATTAGACGCCTTTAGAAACACATTGGTGAAGAAATGGTCTTGGTATAACGATTCAGTTCCCAGATTGGTAAAATACCTGATAAAATGCCCTTACTATTGTAATTGTCCCATGCAGGTAGATTCGGGGACCACGCTACATGAGCACTGCACTGCACAGTCAGTGGAGTCTGTTCTATACTCAATGGTACAAAGGCTCATCCCAGACACGGAGCCGTCAACCACGTGTAACTTTCAGCATCAAACGGGCCGTTGTAATGACAGACCTCCTCCATGTTTCAAAGGTTTATATTTGGGTGGTGGGGGGGATTGAGGAAACATGCACCATTAGTTGCATCATTTGTTATGTTGCACGCGTGCCAAAGCAGCTATGCACAATATGTGCAGTCGCAGACGCAGGTGCAGCCGCTCACGTTTTGAACTGTGACGGCGTTATAACGAGCCAGGGGGAATTATGGGTTATTATTACAGTATATATGTATATCCGTGTTGGTTGAAAGGATTCCGAGCTTTAATCATCCTCAGCTGCGTTCCTCCGGCTCCTCCCCCCCCCCCACCCCCACCCCCCCCCCCCACCCCCCCCCCCCCCCCCCCCCCCCCCTGATAGTGCTTACCTTGTTTCAACCCGACGTTTCTTCGTTCACCTTCGTCAGATGACAGTCATTGTAGACATGGAATATGGTCCCTTTTACAACTGTAATCTCGTTCATCGTGTGGCAAAGGGCATGGTGTAAGTGTAACCATAAACAGGAAGGAAATTATACATGTAGATGGCTAAATGGCATCCATCAAGAGTATATAAAGACTGCTTATAGATGGTTAAGATTGTCTGCATTCAGCAGCCTTTGTGGTACAGGAATATGGCCCCGGTAATAACCATGCATGGCTTGAACAGCCGAGAACCATCGCCACCCTTTGTTTTTCCCCAAAACGTCACTTTGGCTAGACGTTAGGCATGTAACTATTAATTATTTCAATTAATCGATTCATATCGTCAGGAATAATATCGATATATTTATATATCGATATACGATATATTGTTACATGCCTACTAGACGTGGTATACCATGGGAGATCTTGCCTGGCTACAGTAGCCTACACTTTAAAGCTGGATGAGTACTGAACTGTTTCCCCTGGCTGTCACACACTTGGAGTAGAGATGTCCTTCCCGATACAGATCGTATATAATACCCATATTTTTCTCACAGTTGGGTCCAGGGACTATCCGGGTTCCTTGAGGGCGTTCTAAATGGATCCCTAACAGGTCTGTATAACTCTGACAGTACGTTTTAACAGCGGGCGAGCGTCGCCCAATCGCCCGTCATTGCCCAAAAAGACGAATTATTTCTATATTTCCGGGGGCCCACTTTTCGACCATCGCCCGTTCGCCTGCTATCACTGGTAGTCGCCGGGTACCATAGACAAATAATGCACTTCAGGGTAAAATTCACCTGGCTGTCGCCCGCTGTTAAAAAAGTGCTGTGAGAGTGTACACACTTGTTCACTCTCAGAGTTATGGGGGCCACTGATCTAGGAATGAATTAAAATAATCCATTAGATTAGATATTAGATAAATGAAATATCATGTGATAAATTGTGTGGTATTGGAATGGCATAGACTGCATGGCATACTCGGCAATACTAGATAGCAGCATTTTAGACAGTATTGGCAGCTTTTGGGATCCGTATCGCAGAACAACTCCAATGAGGAGCAAATACATTTTGATTTGTGTTGTGTTTGTTTGTTTGTTTTACCAATCAGGGTTTTAATATTTGGAAAGCTGCATTGTAGGAATGCAGGGTATATTCACTCATCTATGCAATGGCCGTGCAGTAGCCTGCAGGTCACAAATGGGAGGTAATTGGAGAAAGCATTGAAAACCTTCTATAGGGCCCGCACAACCATTATAGTGAAAACGAGGTATAGTACAGTAGAAGGAAATAAGTAGTGAGGTTCTTTGCAGTTAATGAGCTTGCGCTTCATTACAGTCTGGAAAGTCTCAGCATGATGTCCAGGATTTCTCTGTAGCAGTGGTGACTGTCGACTAAAACTATAAGGCGAAAAATTCAGGTCATCCACGAGAGAGAGAGAGAGAGAGAGAGAGAGAGAGAGAGAGAGAGAGAGAGAGAGAGAGAGAGAGAGAGAGAGGAAACGTGGAACATCTTTCAATGAAGATTCGGTCTGTCTATGATAGTCCACATGAATTGGTCTGCTTGATCTTGATATGCTTTGTTTTTGCATTTGTGTAAAAACAGTACGTGACTTTGAGAGCCGTTTCATCTTACAAGGTAATTAAGTCAAGTCTATTTTGGGTTCAACCATTTGTAATTGTATGCAGTATAACAACCCCAAACCTCTACTAAAGTGTCGCTTTAGTGCTTTTGCGCTTTTAAAGGTCAACCAAACAATGAAAGAAAGAAAACGTATAGCAACCGAGTCTTAACACATTGTCTGCCAACGATGTAGATCTGTGTTGTTTTGTGAAAACAAGCCATATTCAACTGCCAATAAGTAAAGAACGGAAGATCGCAATGTAATTATATTTTTGGGGGGACGGCACTGCCGTTCACTTTCTTGTTTGCGGCTCCAAAAGAATGGCTCGAATCTCCTCATCTAGGGCACTCTCCATTGTGAGGACGAAAACACAGTGTTCTGTCTTCATTTCTGACTTCAAAAAGCCTCTCGGTTGGAATATTAACACTTCTATAGTGACTTTAGCGTGACCAGCGCGAGGTAAGGACGGAAGATTATGCGTCCCGGTTTTGGGGGGACGGGACGGAAGGTGTGGCTTTTCAGAGTAAATTGTTTTGAAAACCTCTGGCGCATTCTAAGTGTTTTAAAGGGGCACACGTCCTACAGTGAAAACGCAACCAAAGGCCCCTCGTCGATGGTAGGGTTGTTAAATAGGTGTTTAAATGCGGTGGCTGAAATGTTAATCAGGCACCATAAATTTAAGAGAGAAATTATGTCTGCTATTGTGTGCGTGTGTGCGTGTGCGCGCTGTGCCTGCGTATATATGCAGTGAAGCAGCTAGGGCGGGGATATTATTGACAGTCAGACAAGCGGCCAAATGGAGTCGGTTGACTCGCGATGTGGGCTGGTTGGCTGTCTTTGTTTGGATGCTGTTTGACAACTTTTCAGGAGAGTTTTTGACCTTTAGATTACACCACAACCCGGAGGAGCTGATATTGCCAGTGGTGGGAGAGTGAGTACATGTAGTCAAAGCTGTACTTAAGTAGATTTTTGAGGCATTTTGTTTTGACTTTACTGGAGTATCTTTCTAGTTGTCAATAGGCTTACTTCACAACATCTCGGAGACATATATTGTACTTTCTCTCTCCACTACAATTATTTGTAAACTGTGGTTACTAGTTACTTTGTAGATTTTGATTATTTCCACATATAAATTAACCACTTCAGCCCTGTAGGCCTACTACTACTAATACTTCTATTATTATTTGAAAATAATCAAAAGACTTGTAGTCATTTTGAAAACTTTAAAAAGGAACATTTCTGCATGATTGAGTAGCCTACATGCCTTTGCCCTCTAACAGAGCGGTTCTACCTTGCAGTATTGTTAGTTGTTACTGTCATGGTGTCTGTTGTGGAATAGTTATCTGGCTATAGGCGTCGAGACTACGTATACTGACTGAGTGCCAGCTCTGACAGGATGTCATTCAGGAGTTATTGCTCTCTCCTCTTCAAAGCAGACACAGACTTTCCTAAATGTCTGAACCGTCACCGTAATCTATATGGTTCCATTTGTCAGGGTGGATCCATTACTAGATCTGCTCTGGGCATTAACCCATTCTGACCTGAGATCAGATTCATACAAGGTTTCCACTGGACACACACTGGTCTGATTAACCCATTCTGACCCGAGATCAGATTCTAAAAATGTCAGTCGTTCTTCGATTTTTCAAAAATAGCAGACCCTACAAGCTCATAGCGCGCCACTCGGTGGCGCGCTATGAGCTTGTAGATCTGCTATTTTTCAATAGCTAAAGCATAACATAATGCTAACACCAAAATGGGTTCCCGTTCAGAATGGGTTAACTCTTTTTTTTTTATATTGCCGGTGGGGATACGTTTTATCCGTGCTTCTGGTCACACTGAATGAAACACATCAGACTGTCTGATGTGTTTAAAGCATTAAAAGTTTGCCCTAAAGCCCAATTCACACCAACAATGGGTCACCATGCAACTCCTTGCTATACCAAACGGTTGCGAGTAGAGTAGACGCATGCAAGCAACCATTTAATTGAACGAATTGAATCACTTGCGTCGACATGCGCCACCATGCACCGACAACGTGAAACAGGACATATCACCGCTGGGACGAACTCAAACCGTTTGGTTGTGTCTGGAAGCTGGAAGTACCCTCACTAAAAACGCCGGGACAACGCTCCACACGTCCCAAACTCTTCTCCCTTCTGGCTCCAAAACTGTGGAATGCACTTCTCCATTGCAGTCAGAACTGCAGCATCACTCCCAATCTTCCGCCGTAGTTTGAAAACCCACCTTTTCAGACTCCATCATGGCCCATAGCACTTAGACTATCCCCTTAGATAGCAATTCTGTAGACTTAGCATTTGATACAGACTTATAGCATGTTATGTAAACAGCATAAGTGCATTGTTTGTAGTCATAGCACGTCATAGTACATAATGTATATCATAGTAGTATAGATGTATAGCTTATATGTATAGTTTCATTATAGATATTCCACTGTTACTTTCTTAGCTTACGCATGTTTCATGATAAATGTTTTTATGTGATGTATTCCCCATGCTTTTTGTTCTTGCTTAATGTAAGTCGCTCTGGATTAAGAGCGTCTGCTAAATGCCTAAATTGTAAATTGTAAATTGTCTCGACTAGGGATGTCCCTTTTTTTTATCCCAATCCCGATACCACCATTTATGTGTTAGCCGATACCGATACCGAATGCTGATACCAGAGAATAATATTCATAATAATAAAATAAAGACAATTACTGTACGTCTTTTATCTCGCGTTGTGTTAATAGCAGACTCCTCATGCACTCAAATGTGTACTTGCAGTGTGGGCAACTCGATAGCAAACGCCACATGCCCCGACATTTTATTTACCTGCCATAGTATCAACCCCTTATACCCCTGTGTCGGATCGGTGGTTAGACTGGCATATTCACCGATACGGTAGATAATAGCCTATATACTACTATGTAATGCCTTTCTCCGCGACAGCATTATAATTAGCCTATTAGTAGGCATATAGTCATATATTATTTTGATATTAAATAAAGTGAGACAACATTACAATGTGTACTTTTTCAACCATTAAAATCACATTTAAAGTTTTTAATGAGCATACAGTGACTGCCTGCAGGTGAATTAGCCATGCATCCACCCCCTCTGCTGCGCCTCGCAACAAACAGCAGCACACAGAGAGATACAGACTGTTCCATGAGTTGTGCTTCTTTAATACCACGGTGCATTGTGTCAGAACTGATCTGCAAGCTGACAACGCTTCTCATCCGCAGAACTTGTGGTCTTTTACATCGTATTATGTTATCTGTACGACACTAGCGTGGCTTGAACTTGCTGTGGCATGGAATTAATATATTCGGGGGAGCATACTCGCCGGAGCATAAATTGGTCGTTTTGATTGATTGATTGCAGCTGATACCGTCCGAAACGGTTGAGAAATGACAGAGTTACCGTGTGGGGGTGCCTCTACTGTACCCTCTACTGTCACTGTACTGTACTGGCACACCCGGAATCATATAAGTTATATGTGCGTGTGTGTGTGTGTGTGTGTGTGTGTGTGTGTGTGTGTGTTAGGTTGCGCACAGGTGGTGAAAAACAACCATGCTGTTTTCGTGCTCAGACACAGCCAGCCAGCCAGCCAGCCAGCCAGCCACCCACCCACACACAGCCCCCTAAGGGAGTGGTTGCACCACTCAAAAACATGTCAGCACTTGGACAGGAAACCGGGTTCAAATCCGAGGTAAGTGGAAAGTTACTTTAGTGCAGCGTTAACAGCGTTATCACCTAATCTTGGGCAATCTTTCCAACGTTTTCAATTTCTTTCAACAAATTAAAAACAAACAATCTACAGTAGGCTATATGTACAAATCAAACCCTGACTGTGCATTTCATTGAGCAACAGGCGATATTGTGTGAAGATTATGGGGTTTGATCGTAACTGTGACGCCAATTATTTCATGGAATAACAGAATAGCGGGGATATTCCACGCTGTGCGTACTGATGTTCAGTGGTTACTTGATCTTGCGTTCAGGACAGATGAAACTGCATGGGAAACTCAACAAACTCAATGTGCAGTTACAGAGGTAAAGATACAAAATAAAATAAAATAAAGTATTAATCACATCATCAGTGCAGTGAAGGCATTCAAAGCAAGACATGTCATTGTACATTCAGCACGATAAACTTTTATTAAATTAGCTCTCGGGGGGGAGGGGGGGGGAGGTTGGAGACCCCCATAAGCTTTAATGAGACCCCCCACCCACCACCCCCCCTTTTAGTCTGAAGGCAACTCGCTAATGATCTGACTGGAACTGTACACGCCAGACCCCCGTCATAACAACACTGTACTTTAACCCATTCAGGGCGGGAACCCCGTTTGGTGTTTGAAGCGTTTATGTTGTACTTTTAGCTATTGATTTTTTTTTTTTTTAATGTGGCGCAAATCTTTGAATATACATATTCTTTCAGAGTGAACGTTTCCCTGGAACAACATATTTTCAGATATGGGGGTCAGCGGCCAAATACATGTAATTTCCAGGGGTCCTTGACATCAGGGACGGATGACAGAGAATGTTAGAGAGGCAGGGGCTGAAATTCCCTAAAACGGGAAAACAGCGGATCTACAAGCACCCAACGCATCGCGCTGCGATGCATTGAGAGCTTGTAGATCAGCTATTTCCGGGGCGTGACCCCGCCGCACTCTTTATAGCTATATACTGAAGACGACATGGATTGAAAAGAGGCAATTCTCTCCTGCTGCTGGCATGGGGAAGGGGGCATTTGCATTATTTTCTCCATGCTGCATTTGTGGTCTGGAGAGGAGGGCTAGGAGGAGGGCAAGCCCCCTTTGATGTGTATGTGTGCACGTGCCTGCTTGACATGCAAATGTTTGAGAACGACTGACACAGAAACATGGGTTTTTCAGAAAACTGTGGATCTAGAAGGCATTTGTATAGAATTGTCCTCAGGTCTAAATGGGTTAATAAACTATAGCTATGCGTTGTTTTGGAGAGAGAGGTTTATGAGAACACCGCTAACCACATACCGTCTCCCAGCTCTCACGCAACAACACAACAGTCCAAGCGTAATTATTTCAATGCTTGCACTACAAGGGAGGCTGCCTGGATGACTACTCGCAGCATGGGGGCCGCGTTTGATCTCGCAGGATCTGCCCACTCCTCCTGGCGCAGACTCAGCGTTGCCAGGTTTCGCGAGATGAAAAAGCAACCAGGTCTATGAAAACATATAGTTCCAAATGACTACTTTTGGGGTCAGTCATCTAACTCGGTAAACGGGATACACCTGTGGAATGCCCTATATACGAACTGGAATAAAAAGGCAAAATATTTCATGAAAAAGGTTAAACACCGCATGGCTGAAGTCGGGCCAGATTTGCAAACACTAATGTTAAGCACATTTTTAAATAATGAGTTGTAATTTGGGAATGTTATTGCTTTTGTAGCGCTTAGAGCTTCTTTCATGTCCTATTTGTAAATGATTGTTTTTATTAGGTAGATATATAAAGGCCTAACCAGGGACTGCAGGGTCACAAATTAGCCTCGGCTATAAACCATATACAAATTACAATGCAAAGGTTTCATGCTTTTATAACTTAAGTTGTTTTTTGTATTGTCCTTTGTTAAATAAACAAATAAATACAAATAAAATAGGCCTAAAACAAAAGTACCGACCAGGTTACATGAGACGGTAAACCAGTATACATTTACAAGCTTGTCATGGGACATGTTGTGAGCTGGCATAATCATATTTTCTAAGGAAAAAGACAACCCACAACTACAATATTTACAAGCAACTTTACGGGGGGGAAAAAGCTCAAAGTCGCTTATAATAAGCGGACATGGCAACACTGACCCCAGCCACGTTAATGATTATTTGGCTCTGGGTGACTCAGTCGTATCCTTCAGCTGTGTACGTACATGACAACACACGCACGCACACATGCACACACACACGCATGCACACACACACACACACACACACACACACACACACACACACACACACACACACACACACACACACACACACACACACACACTCACAGACAACAAGACGACAGACACAGACCACAGGACAAACAGGTCGGGCACACATTGTGCACCTGTGCCCACAATACCCGTCTGATTGCATGTGTGTGTATATGTATACGGCTTCTTTGATACCAGAGTCTGTGGTTGAAGACGTTTTTGTTTTGTTTATGTACACCAGATTGCTTGCTCGAGCAACTATGCACCCTTGTGCCCTTGTGCCCTTGTGCCCGTGTGTGTGTGTGTGTGTGTGTGTGTGTGTGTGTGTGTGTGTGTGTGTGTGTGTGTGTGTGTGTGTGTGTGTGTGTGTGACAGAGAGAGAGAGAGAGAGAGAGAGAGAGAGAGAGAGAGAGAGAGAGAGATAGGGGGGAGACCACTGGGGGCGTGTTCTCTCCTCCACGTGATCAGTGCCCATAGCCAATACCCTAGGTGGGGTTGGCGATCAAAGGGTCTTTCTGTGTGGAGTTTGCACATGTTCTCCCCGTGTCCCTGCTACTATACTAACACTAACACCTAACCCCCGCCCTGTTCAGCCGGGGCACTTGATGGAGGGGAAAGGAACTGGTTTGAATAACGTGTTCCTTACTTCCGTGCTATACATCCAACCCGGGAAAGCCCAGGATTACACACCTTAGGCAATTCACCTATATAGTTATAAGACCCGGCCACTCCCACTTAGACACTCTCACTTGGACATGCACTTTCCAGCCGGGCTCATTCATTCCAATGTAAATATCGTGGGATTTACACATTAAATGCTGGTTCATTTTTGCGAACCAGACCTTCAAAATCTCTTCCATATGCACTGGAGAAATATGTGTGTGGCATTTTTTTTTTTTTTTTTTAAACAATGTTTTATCATTATAGGAAAACTATTGGTGGAGAGGTTTGTCTAACCCATGTTATGCTTAGCTGTGATTGGACGATAGTAGTTTGGGGAGGGGCTTAGCTATAGGTCAATTGTCACCGGGTGAAAAAGAATTGGGCTACAAAATCATGGGATAAAACAATGGAAGCATTCTTTACTAAATGACTGCCTGTGTGTCTGTGGTGTTTGTCGACAGGCATGCGCCTCTTCCAGGACCATGCCAGTGGCAACACCACTAGGCTATGTCTGTTCCCACTGTGCTGTGTGTGCTACCGAGTATCTAAGTACATGTACTCAAGGTTCCCACTGTGCTGTGTGTGCTACCGAGTATCTAAGTACATGTACTCAAGGTTCCCACTGTGCTGTGTGTGCTACCGAGTATCTAAGTACATGTACTCAAGTACTGTACTTTTTCAATCATGTACTGTACTGTACACCAATTCTGAATTTGTAGTATTTGTTTCCAATTATATTGTCAATACTTTTACTTCTACTGGTGGCTCTCTGCAAATATTGTATATTTTTTACTCCACTACATTTAATTGAAATAATGAGTCACTTAGTTGCTTTGTAGATACAAAAAATGTGTTACAAAAACATACATTAACAAATCTTTAGAAAATAGCAGAACATATACAGTGAGCTTGTAGATCGGCTATTCAAATGGACAAAATGTATAACGCTGAGGTGGTCAGTGTATGATGTCATTTGTACAATACAGTAAAAGTACAATATTTGCCTCTGTTAATGCAGTGAAGTAGACCCCCGCCCCCCTCCCAACCACCAATACAAACTGACTGCAAAAATAACCTTAATAATAGAGAAAATATATCATAAATTAATACTGGAAACAGACATGGAAAGTTTATGTATACACCACGTACTATATGTAAACTCTTAATTCCCATTTTCCAGCAATTCAGTTGCAAAAAAAAAGGCGATCCCCGAGGGGTCGCGACCCACGGGTTGAGAACCCCTGAAGTAGAAGTAAAAGCACAGGAAATGTTGACATACTCAACAAAGTACAAATGCCTCAAAATTGTACCTAAGAATACTTAAGTAAATGCACCTATATAGTTACTTTTCCACCACTGCAGACACAACATTTCACACACCCGAAAATAAGGCGACACACGGAGCCGCCCCGTCACAGAGCTGCTGTTTAGCCGCAGGCCGGGAGGACATGACGTAACCACAGCATCTCAGAGACGTCCACGCACTACTGTACGACAACAACTGTTGTTATTGCACTAAGAACAGGGGTGTGCGTGTGCGCGCCTGTACAGCAAAATTATAGTTGATATGTACAGTATAACATAAACATCTGTTTAACTACTTTCACCCTAGGCTACTGTATACATCGAACATTTCAAAATAGCCAATCTACAGTAAAGCTCACACCATACGGTATGCATGAATGCTGCTGCTTGGCCAAGGGGGGAATTCCACAGATGTTTAGTTTGCTTTCCCATGTTGGGGTTTCCCACGTTCCCAGAGTGCCGCTGGAATCGGAACAACAAGGGGGTTGGGGCTGGGATTCCCCTGCACCCATGGGACGGGATGGTCTCATGTGGGTTGGAATGGGTTAGAATCTCCCAGAGAGGGAGGGATTCCACCATGGTCTCATGTGGGTTGGAATGGGTTAGAATCTCCCATAGAGAGAGAGGGATTCCACCATGGTCTCATGTGGGTTGGAATGGGTTAGAATCTCCCAGAGAGAGAGGGATTCCACCATGGTCTCATGTGGGTTGGAATGGGTTAGAATCTCCCACCGAGAGGGATTCCACCATGGTCTCATGTGGGTTGGAATGGGTTAGAATCTCCCAGAGAGAGAGGGATTCCACCATGGTCTCATGTGGGTTGGACTGGGTTAGAATCTCCCAGAGAGAGAGGGATTCCACCATGGTCTCATGTGGGTATAGAAGCATGGTTGGTTCACTCTGCCGGAGAAATGGGACTTCCTGGGTCACTGCGGGCTGGGTGCTATGTGATTTAAAAGAAATCCACATAAAAATCTGCACACTAGAATGCTGGTCCCATCCAATTTTTTTTGTTTCTCTCCCTCATTCCTTCTCACGGTCGTGACGTTTATTTCCTCAGCCTCCCGGCTCAAAACGTTCCCAATAAAGAAAGAAGCCACATCGGCTGGCCTGGGATGAGGATCATCGTCTCCAAAAATCTGAGAGGCCATGGTTCTCGTGCAGGAAACTGTTGGATTGTTTTCCGGGTATAGGGAACGAGACTTTCCCCATGCAGGTGAACTGTGTGTTCCCCCCCCCCCCCCCCCCCGATGGGTTCCCCTATTTCCATTGATCTCATGGTGCAGCATTTTTTTTTCTTCTCAATTTTGAATACATATTTGGAGTTTTTCCAGAAAACTTATAGGTCAGGATTTAAAATCAGGCTCAGTCCTAAATGGGTTTAGTCCCAACCGGGTTGGACTTTTTGACCCTACTTTTAACCCTTTAGTCACAGTCTGAGTGGGAGTGTGGGTGTGTCTGAACCACCTGCATTCTATCCCCTGCAATCATGCCCACAGTATTTAAGACTCAGTCTCTCTGCAATCTCTGCCAGATTGTCTTGTGACCTTCCAAGCACCCAAGCCATATTCAAGCCTTGTCTGACCTCTGTTTTGCTTCTCCTAGACCACGATTTTTGCCAAAGCCCTTGCCGGTACTTCTGCCCTCGCTGACTGCCTTTGGATTTTGACCTTTGCATTCTACAGTTTATAGATTTTTGCCTGCCCCTTGCCTGTTTTGAAGTTTTTGGAATAAAAACCAGTTTCTGTGACTTTGTGTCCTTTCCACGTGTGCTTTGACACCTTTAGAACATTTATGACACAAATCGTTTGCCAGCTAAGTTTATATGGATTTTAATGTTTAATTTTGTTTCATACAAGAAACAAGCCAGTATGGATAAACCTGTATATAGCGCACCTCAAAACAAATAATAACAAGGCACCCCTCACTCCACAAGGAGTGTGATTTTTTTTTCCTTAGTGGCCCTATTAAAACAATAAACCTAATATGTTGTCTTTGGCCCATCACAGCCATGCAGTACTTACATCCCAGAATGCTCTCTAATGTATTCCGCATCGCCGGGTGCCTGATGGGAGTCCTGTGGTGGTCGTCGGCGGCGGGCGCTGTGGGTAATGTTTTTTTTTTATAGCGCAGCCTCTTCAGATGCATAATTGCCGCCATTAGTCAGTAAAGTGGCTTCATTTCACATTAAGCTGGTGGCTATTGTGCAGTGAAATATTCCCCATCTCCAGGGTCATTATGTGCTCTCTGTAAACCACGCCGGCTGCGAGCTACAGTATATACGCCGGCGGCACGCTTTCTCAGCACGCCGGCGGGCTTCTTTATCCGAGTGCCGGTTTCATCAAGTGTTTTTTTCTTCATCCTCCCCTCTCCGGTTAAAACACTTCTCATTTGGGCGAAAAGGCGGGCAGCATCGTAATGAGGAACAAACAGTGACTTTCACACTGTTTGTTTGCAAGAGAGAGAGAGAGAGAGAGAGAGAGAGAGAGAGAGTTGGCAACCATGAAAAGAAAACAACTCAAAGCACCTTCCAAAAGTGACTCAAGAGAGACGTTGCATCTCGCTCAGAACTGTGGCCATTATCATATCAATATCTCGGGCCTTATTGGCTCTCGACTCCTTTCTCTCCGCGGTTTCCTTGCTGTTTCATCACAGGGATATCGATATATTTTCAGCACAGGATGAGGATTCAGCGGAACACCCCCCAAACCCCCCAACCCCCCTCCTCCCACCCACCCACCCAAATCTCTGCTTGCGGTTTATTACTGATCCGAAGTGGAGCGGCAGTGCCTCGGCGGTGCATGCCCGTGCCTTCGCGTGCCAAGTTGCTGTCAGTCGATCCACTGAATCATTCAGCGCTCGAATCGATGCTACATCCGAGGCGTATTAACCCGTTTAGGACTGAGAGCAGATTCTAAAAATATATATATTTTTTTTCTTTTCTGAAAGTCCTGAGTTTTCTGAAAAAGCTGATGTGTTTCAGACGTCAGTGGTTCTCAAACTATGTCATGTCAAGGACCCGCAGAAGCATCTGTATTTGGCTGAGGACACCCATTTGAAAATATGTTTTTCCAGGGACCCGAAGTAAAGATTTGAGTTAAAAACGTTCGCTCTGAATGAAATATTATTCAAATACTGTATTTGTGCCACATTCTCACAATCTTTCAAAAATACCAGATCTATACAAGCTCGCGGCGCAGATGCGTTCCCGTCCAAGATGGCTTAAGGTGTTCTCACAAAGGCAGAGGGATCATTGATCACCTCCCTCTGCGCCCTCTCATAGCAGCATCAGTCTCCCAGCACAGCGGAGAGGAGGAGGAGGATGAGGCGGAGGAGGAATCTTGTATTTTTCGATGCAAAACGAGCCAGAGCTATTGCTATACACCCCCCGATCAATTCAGCCAGTGTGTTCTATTCTGTCTCCATCTGGGAAGTGGAATGCTCAATAATAATATGAGTGAGATTCACTGGAAGAAGGGCGTCCGCTCGTCTATTATACTGTAAAGATGGACATTTTAGGAGTCAGAGAAATGCTCGCTTACTGTATGGATTTCTTTTTTTCCCCGGTATAGTCATATTCTTGAGTACAGAATGCATTTATTCCCATATATCCCATTAAAACCGGCGAAGCATCCGCGTACCACCTGACGACCTCTGTTCCAAGTTCCAGGCCAAGGCTTTATCCATCACAGATGGATTATATAATGGCATCTTTGATGGATTTACAGACTGAACATGGTGGGAAAACAGTGACCTCCCAGAAAGTCTGAAGCGAGGAAGGTCGCTGACGCTGGAGAGACAGCTGACCTCCAGGAAAGACTGGCGGGGGTGACATGGAACCGCCTGTTGCAGCTCTCGCAAGAGCTTTCCCCAGCATTTAGCTTTTATTTAGCTTCCCAAGCAAGCTATACGGAACGGACCACTTCATGAGCAATACCCCCAGAGTCTCCCAAGAGGAGCTTGGGGAGGAAGAGAGACTCGCTGTCACAGTCACAGACTTTTGTCATTTATTGTACAGTCTAGGTCTTGTATTTCTATGTTTTGTTCCCTGGTCTAGTTTTCATGGTTCTGTTTGTTTGCTCCAGCTGTGTCTCATTTTGTAATCAACCCTCATGTGTATATCAGTCTTGTTCCCCAGTCAGTGTTTGTTGAGTCGTTGTATTCTGTCACCTGTTTCAGTCTGTTTTAAGTTATTTCATGTTCACCTGTCTTCTGAATTAGAACACCATTGCATGGTTTCCAACACTACATGCCTGGCTGTCCTGCGTTTGGGTCCTTACCTCACCTACACGTGACAGATATAGGACATTATTTATCAACAACCACACAGGGACAGAGGCACAGATGTAGAGAAGGCTCAAACAAACAAACAAACAAACAAACCACCTTTATTCAAAAACACCATAGTGTCGGACAAGGACGGATGCATGCACGGCACGCCGCACAGACTTATAGTTTGGTGAGGACCCCAGGCAGGCAGGAAGCAAACCCTGCAGTCCTATAGAGACCTCAGGCTCTCAGTGCCTGCAATCCCCCCAAGAACACAGAGAGAGCCTCCTGTTGGCTCTGGCATAAGAGAAAGGACAATAGCAGCTGAGTGTTGTGGTTAAGGGTTGAAAAACACTTTAAGAAGATTGGGGACCACCTGATGACCCCCCTCTTCCAGGCCAAGGCTTTATCCAAATGCAGATGAATTATAATCGCATCTTTGCATGTATTTTTGCAAACTATAGAATCGTAATGGGTCTTAATGGGTCACGTACGAGACTGGGAAATTCAATTTCTCGTCTTTGAGACAGAGAGGGAAAAGAGGTGGTGCATGGCACGTGCAAGAAATATATATAGTGTGAGTGAGCGCTGTGGAGAATCAAGCTGAGGAGTGGAACGCGGTGTGTAGCAGGTACAAGAGCTCAATCCCCCCCCCCCACACACACACACACACACCATCAGTGACACTGTCCCTCCGAGTCCTGCTGGCTTGTCAAATAAAGCGGCGGGCCAAACGGCGGGCCCGTGTAGCTCGCCGGGGCTTTACGCTCATCGCACATGAGGACATGCCATCTGCTCCATCCTTTCGGTGCGACTGCAGTGCATTGTTTCCCCTCGCTTTTCTCCCTGTCAAAGCCATACAGCCATACCCCACCTGTTAATGCTTGGTTACATCATCTGCTTGGGAGACCGGCGCTGGTTAGAGATCACATTTAAGCCACAGTATGCAAAATGGTGGCACCATTATATGTCCTCCCCCACATGCTTCTGTCTTACACATGATGAACCCTAGAGTGTCTGTATTTATGCCTTTCTGCACCTCGTGCTGTTTACATTCCTGACTAATAATAATAATCAATCAATCAATCAATCACTAAACGACAGATCTACAAGATCACAACCCATCACAACCCGTTGCAACGCATGCATTTTCTGTGAATAGATTTGGTGTAGGGGTGGTGGGGGGGTTGCTTAGGAAAGATCCCTGAGGGACTCCTCTGGTCGACAAATCATATTAAGACCGACACGCATTGTATCGTTGTGAATTGTGATATCATTGTTGGTTTGCGCTTTGAAAGGCTTAATAGGGTCCAAGTTAAAATGTTGTTGAACTTTGAGCGGACTGCTTCTATTTTTATATATTATGAATATTGTCTTCTGGGGGGGGGGGGGGGGGTCCCCTGGCACAAACTCTTTTCAGCTGGGGGTCTGCAGCTAAATAATATCAATTTGAGGGTCCTTGACACAAAGAAACCTTTGAGAACTACTGTTCCATATAGCTGCCATAGTTTTTGCTGTGTGTGTGTGTGTGTGTGTGTGTGTGTGTGTGTGTGTGTGTGTGTGTGTGTGTGTGTGTGTGTGTGTGTGTGTGTGTGTGTGTGTGTGTGCGTGCCTGTGCGTGTGCGCGTGCGCGTGTGTGTGTGTGGCACTCCGGGGTTTTGAGCTTTTCATTCCCGGCACAGATCATTGGCTTAATTAAATCATGAGCGCCGTTTTCTGAGTGTGACAGGTGAGCTAAACAGACGGTCGCGCTCTTCCTCCCCCCCCAATCCCGCGGAGACGGCACGTCTCCGAGCCTGGCACTAATGATTTCATTTACATGGCTAACGGGGCAGCGCTACACCTGTTCTCCGGCGCTCCAGCAGGTACCTCGGTAACCTTGAGACTCCCGGGTTTGAGGCCTCTGCCAAAAAGACTCCCGTGGCTGACTGGCTGTGTCTCCGTGCCACGGTTTAAAACTCTGTTGGTTTTTACTTAAATGCATAGGTAAAAATTATCTTATTATTATCTTAAAACAACAACCCAAAAGTAACAGTTTTGCACTTATGAGGTTTCCACCCGACGGAGGCAATATTAATCACAGTAATCATTGTTAAAGCGTTTGTTCAGTCAGGAGTAGTCTCCCCATCTCTCCAGCTCCAAAAAAAAGCATTTTCAGGCAAAACAGGAAAGCGTATCCATTTAATAGCTTCAAATTGGAACTGTTCCAGTTCCAAAAAAATGTTTTGCTCATTTCTTTATGTCATCACTTTCAATTCCACTCTCTCTCTTCTTGGAGGTCCCTGGCAGTGGCAGGCACAAAACATTTTCAGATGAGCGGTCCACGGCCAAACGCACGTCCATTTGGGGGTGCTTTGGCAAAGGAAACGCTCGCAGAACCGAACCACTGCTCCAGTAAGTTTCGCTGAAGCTTGGAAGCATTGTCTCATCGTGTCAGAGCATTGGGTTATGGAGTGCGAATATCTATTGTGCTTCTGCAGCTTATGGGGCGATAACGCAATCGCGGTTGCACTGCGGTTGACAGTTTCTTTGTCTTTTTTGTTGACATGAATACTTTATGACTCTGTGTGGTAAATAATTCACACAGTCTGCATGTAAGCGGTAGAACGTCTTTTTTGTTCACATGCTGCAATGGGTGGAAATCAATTATTTTATGAATAAGGGAAAAAGACTATACTGCGGGAAGTGAATCTTTCATACGTAAATCTTTCAGGAACATCAGACGATAAGAAGAGCACTCGTCGATGAGGTTGATCCCGTACGCGTTCCCGTGACTGTGAGCGTTATTTATGCCGTATCTGTCAGGTATAGAAACCTCACATGTCCAAACCGCTACTTTTCAGGAATTCAAATGCAAAAACAAGTGTGTCTTTTCACACCATGTTTCAATTGATTGATTGATTTCATTTGGTGATAATAAAAATAGCACAGAGAGCTACATTCCGACATACAAGTCAAAGCATCACAGAGGAGGAAAAGCCTTTCGAGTTTTTCCAAAACTAACAAACAAACAAACAAACAAAACGTTATGACAAGACATCACAACAACAACAACAACAACAACACAACTATAGAGAGTAGGACACGCCCCCCTCATCTAGACTGAGTGGCAAAGCATTGAGCAGCATTGAGAGTGTCGGAGTTTGGAAGCACTCGTTGTTTGAAATCACTCAACCACCTGTTTCTAAATGTCACATAATGCAGGAGGCAGCGAAATGTTGTGTTATTGAAAACAAGCACTTCCAAACTCCGACTCTTTTCTTTCTCCTTGACAGAAAGTAGCTCATAACGTTTCTACGGTGGATTTTTAGGAAACAAAAACTTAGAAAGAGGATAATTCAAGCTTTTCGTACAGCTGCAATGTTGGTGAGTTTAGCATTGTTTAATGCAATCAGGCAGGACTTTTCTGTTTGGATGAATGGGCTGTCAAGGCCAGAAAGTCTTTTTTGCCATTCAGTGGGCGTTCCCGCGTGACTTCCAGGTACGATGATGCCACTCGCATACCCTCTATAAGAGACATACATCAATACACCACATAACAGCACGAGCTCTTTCTAAAAAAACAATGTGCTCAATGCATTCTTCCAATTTTTATACCCTGTAGGTGAATCATGCAAACAACCCATTTCAACTAAAGTGCATATAATGTGCGTCCACTGCATCATATACCAATATGGTTCAGAGTTGATCATATCAAGGGCCACATCAAACCTTCTATTAAAGTGCATACAAAAGGTCATATACACCATTTGAGCAGCAGCAGGGCAAGGGGGAATGTACTGTAAGCTATGTAATAAACATATTTAACATAATTTAAAATTCTGCAGTCACTTAGAGAGGCTCTGTTTCCTCGAACAAACCAAGCTTGTACTTTGGATGCTTTTGTGATGCTGTAGTATGATCACGTAGTAAGGTGATAAAAACCCCAACAACAACAAAGTTAAAATAGAGGTGAGAAGGTTTCTGAGATGTTTTTATGTCGGAAAGAGGGTTCTTTCCGACAGCAACATTACATGACTATATGCTCTCCCGTGATTATGAGCGCTATACCGCCATACAGTGATTTGAGCCTAAAATCAGATCTTGAATACAACAAAACTTAAAACTCGGGATTAAACTGGAGTAAATCTAAAAGTGATTGGATCAGACTTCCTTCGGATACATGGCGAATGCATTCATTCCTTGCATTGTGCTTACACATGTGTATAAGCACAAAGCACTGAAGTCTTTCTGTCCTGTCTGTGTCGTCCTCCCCCCCCACACACACACACACACACCCACACCCCCATATGCTACATACGCTGAGGAGCTTTGGAACAAGCTTGAAAAATGACTTCCACCTACTATTTGACCCGGCTCCGTTCGCTACAATAGCTTAGGGGCTCTAAACCCAAACCAGCTGGGATTGCTCTGTGTTTCTCAGCACTCATGTCTAACCACAGCTCCCAGAGGCTCTGGCTGTCTCTCTCTCTCTCTCTCTCTCTCTCTCTCTCTCTCTCTCTCTCTCTCTCTCCCTCTCTCTCTTTTCCCACATTATCTGCATGCTTTAATGGCCTGCAACATGTCAAGAAGGCCTAGCTATCTGTCTGCTTCCTTATACCCTCCCCGCTGACAGCTCTGCCGGTGTCATCGTCCCCCTTCCCTCCCCAAGTCTGTGCTTCTGCGGTTCTGATCGATTGGTCCTCTGAGCCGGTGAGCCCCGCCCACCCCACCCGACACCTCACAGGTGGATATCGTTAACAGACACTACTACTCCACCCGACCGATGCTCTAGTTCCCTGTATAGTCTGCACTGGGTGGTACGAAGGTGTGCACGTACACACACACACACGCACGCACGCACACACAAACACGTAGACACACACACACACACACACACACGTAGACACACACATGCACGCAGCTCGCTCAAACAGTTTTATGAGTTGATAAATGCTACCAATGTATCATCCTCCAGGCCAATGTTCTGTGTGCATACTGTACACACATCGACACGTACGCAGTACGCACTCAACAGCGCACGCGCACATGCGCACACACACACACACACACACACACACACACACACACACACACATACATACATGCACGTGCACACACACACACACACACACACACACACACACACACACACACGCACACACTTTGGCTATTTAACCCTATAGAGACACAGTCTCAATGTGATTTTTCTGGTTAAATAAAGGTTAAATTAAAAAATAAACACAGACACACACACACACACACACACACACACACACCAGTGGTGGAAAGTGTAAGGTATCTTTACTTTCCTTCACTGGAGTATTTCCAATTGTCAAAATATTACTTTTCCAACACGTCTCAGGCCAATATTGTAGTTTAATTTGACGCCACTACAATTATATGAACATGTGAGTTACTAGTAACTTAGTAGATATTTATTATTAGTACAAAACATGCATTAACCACGTCAGCCATACTGTATATATACTTCGGCTATTTAACCTGCATAGAACATTAAACCTGGACGATTCTATTTTTTGTCATTTTCATAATGTTGCTGATGTCTGAGGTGGGCGGGTCTTTCAGTAGGCTACCTACATCATAGAAGGTAGGTTTGTTTCCCTGGGGAAGAAATAGATACCGCAACACTGGTATGAAAAACTCAGCTCCACTGGTTTATTGATTCATATTGGCAGTATACGTGTAGTGGCAAATATCACCCTAAAAAAACATTTTTTTCTTATATTTATACGATATACAGTAAGCTATACGATATACATTCCCCCAAAAAATGTAAAAACCTTCAAACATTTTCACAAATAGCAAAACAAAACAAAGCAGCCAACACTGTCATATATACGACTATAGGCCTATAAAATATGCGCTTATTATAATTTTTTTGCTTCCGCGCAACAGACGGCGAACACACTTGAACTACTCTGCATTGTTCTGCGAGAGAAGAATAACACGCAAGGTCAAAGAAACACGGAGCTTATCCATATTTATAGCTTTGTAGCCGAGAGATAAGATAAGATCTCAAACCAAATGTCAAGTGCAGCGTGCAGCGCTGGGCGATAGCATGGCCCTTATTTATCAAGCGAGATCAACACATGGCACGCAACGGCACAAAGTGAGGTTAACGCACCCTGCTGCTTTGCAACAAAACTCTAGAGTTGCACAGCTTGGGCTTTTGCAAAGTCTCTGGAGATATTGTATATTTGCCTGGAATTATGTTTTGAGGTATTCTTAGCCCAGTGTTTTTTATTTGATTGTTTTTTTCACTCGTTGAAATAATCAGTGCATAAATGAAATGAGATAAATTATCAAAAAGTTAGCATGTGGAGATAAGAGCCCGTTTCTGCCCAGCAGCAACCATAATAGTATACCCTAGAGTCTCTCCATCCTACACTATAGCTATACAGCGGGGGTCTGCAATGTTTATTTTCAGGCCAAGGACCTCTTAAGAGAGAGAGAGAGAGAGAGAGAGAGAGAGACAGAGAGAGAGAGAGAGATGAAGCAGGGAACCTCACTAATGTATAAAATTGTGTTGCAGCTCATATGCAAAAGTACTAGATCCGCAAGGTTGAAACTCGACGTGTTTTGACTCTAGCCCTATATATATTCAGCTATTAGTGTAGATTTCCGATTTTCCGTCTTACACAAACATGAAATTCCCATTGACTGAATGAATGGAGAATATACGTCTATATCTGGACGAGCAAATCGACATGCTACAGTATACGTCACGATGACGTACGATGATAAGAGCGCCCCTCACTTCACACAGGTGTGTTTTTTATTTGAATCCTGAAAAGTAACAGTCTTCCCGCCCGGCAGACATTTTCCATATTCTTCATATACGTGCATGCAAAAGATGTCGGCAGGCTTGTCCTGTGACCCTAAGAAATTGGTCCACGACCCATAAATGGGTCCCGGCCCACCGTTTGGGAAACCGTCGTCCACAACGGGTTGCAGCTGGAGAATTCCAAACATGTGGCCACTTTGACGCCACGCTCAACAGACTGAAGCACGCATACACAAGAAGGGCACATATGCGTGCAGGCAGGCTTATTGTGTGTGTGTGTGTGTGTGTGTGTGTGTGTGTGTGTGTGTGTGTGTGTGTGTGTGTGTGTGTGTGTGTGTGTGTGTGTGTGTGTGTGTGTGTGTGCGTGTGCGTGTGCGCGTGCGCGTGTGTGCGTGTGCGCGTGCGTGTGTGTGTGTGCGGAGCCGCGAAGACACAAGGGCACGCACACACAGATCTACATGCACACCACACATACACTTTCAGGATTCAGATTTTAAAAAAGGAGCATTTGGAAACACACTTGAGGATATGCGTTGCATCGTGAGTCGTGACACATTGTCTGTCTGACATTATTTATTAGGAACAATCCCTTGAGATGAACCATCTCGTTTTCAAGGGGGTCCGCAATTCAAAAAATACACTTCATACATATAGACACTTCTTTTACAAACAATTCAACCAGACAAAACAAAACAAGACAAAACAATACAATTCATAGATAAACAAGAAAGAAACAACAACAACAACAAAACAAAAACTGCAAAAAAAAAAACATTTCACATAACATGGACATAACGTCGTAGACTAACACAAGTCATGGATCATTGCATCATGGATCTGCTACAGTGATGATCAGTGAAAGCATGAGAGGACAGCACAGTTTTAAACAAATGAAAAGATGTTATTGAACGAATATGGACAGGTAGATTGTTCCAGTCACAATGAGCTTTGAACATTTAATTTTTTTTGCCAACTGATGTGGGTATATTGAAGTAAACCTGTGAGCAATGTCTAAGTTGATGTGTAGAAGTGTATGGTATCATAAGCTGTTTCAAATACTGTGGATAATTGAAATGAATACATTGAAAGATGAACTGCAGCTTGTAGATTGACTGTTTTCAAATGGCTGAAATATACTATACATAAAATTATACTGTAGGTCTGAAGTGGTTAATGTATCATGTTTTGTAATAATAATACAAATCTACAAAGTAACTTTAGTAACTAAAGTTTTCAAATAAATGTAGTGGAATAAAAGTATATTTGCCTCTGGGATGTATAGTGGAGTAGTACTGGATTTTGGAAATACTCAATTAAAATACAATACTTAAGTAAATATACATTCCACCACTGCTTTTGTGTGACGCTGTAGTAACGTATGGCATTAATTTACGAGAAAAAAAATGGAGATAAGAGGTTTCTACTTGTATACTGTATATACCCGACAGCAACGATATATACAAACACAGCAGTTGTAAACCTTGTTGTGCACGCGGGCAGACACACAGTATAGGCTATGCGTTGCGTGCAGCCGTGCACGTTGACTGAAGTGGCAGCATGTGATGTGATGCATTTTGAGGACGCAGACCGGAGACAACTCGCCAAAACAAGGACGTGTATACCGTTCGCCCGGAATTGATAACAATCCTCGCCACCCACATTCCTGGATAAGCGGTGCCAACGTTGGCCGGATAAACAATGTCGTAAGCAAATAAGTCACAGTCCTCCTCCTATCATCATCATCATCAACATTGACACACAGTCACACAGGGAAAAAATCCAGAGTGCAAGTTTAACAATGGATCCTTTTGAGGTCCATTTATACACGTACACTCTTAGAATTGCATTATTTCTGAGTGATCAAATATAGAGCATCCATACTGCATAATCTTTTCAATCGCAATATATCAAAATAAACTAGTGCACGGGGGGGGGGACGTATACACGCACGGTGCTCCCGCAGCCTCCACCAGAGCCTATAACATAATGCCGCGTGTTGTTTGACATTGACTTAATTCCAGGTGCATTTGATCCTCAAGAGAAGATGGATGAGCAGAAATACCAACGCGGGGGAGACCCGCGCGGCCCGAAGGAAAACAAACCATGAGACAATCAAGCTTCTCTTCAGAACCCAACGCCGTGTTTTCAGACTCTCAGAATGCCAGGCGCGAACAGACGAGCGTTTAGTAAAAAAGGCTATAGCGGCGTGGTTTCCCGTCCGTTCAGAGGCGAGGAGGAGGGTGAGGACAGGCGGCCGTCATCGCCCCGCGTAAACACCTCTGCTCCCTCGTCCCATCCATGTTGTCCTTTCTTTCTCCCGACGTCTCCCCTGGTTGCACCGACGCCCTTAAGCTAACCTCCTCCTCCTCTCCTCCGTCGTTCTTTCACATGATGCTGGGCTACTGTACTGTCCGTGGGGCGATGAGAGATTTACAGGCCCATGCGGGCGAACGAGGTCTGGGAACATGGACTCTCTTGAGTCAGAGAGAGAGAGAGAGAGAGAGCGCACGTCGTGATCTCTATCTGCGACAGTGAAGTATGCAGCAGCTACAGAGCTATGTATCATTTCCACCGCAGCATGACAAGCCATAAACTCTTCCTGGACATGTTATAAAAGAGGCGTGGTGGGAAGAAGACCAGATGGGCAGGCCCAAAGATGTCGGAGTTGACTCTCCTCAAACTTGAAGTATAGTGCCGCAGATTGATTGTATAGTGTCTAGAGGTCTTGTATTTCTACATTTGTTTCCCTATATAGGTCTGTTTCTTGGTGCCATGGGTCTGTTTGCCCCATCTGTACCTCATTTGTGTACAAGTCTTGTCCGTCTGTCAGTCAGTCAGTCAGTCAGTCAGTCAGTCAGTCAGTCAGTCAGTCAGTCAGTCAGCCAGCCAGCCAGCCAGCCAGCCAGTCAGCCAGTCAGTCAGTCCTTGTTGAGTCATTGTTTGTGTCACATGCTTTATAGTTTGTCTTGATATGTGTCCTGTATTACAACCACACGCCTCTCCTGGCTGTCCTGCATGCGTTTGGGGTTCTCACCTACTGTAACGTGACAAGTATAGTGGCCACTATTTCACGTTAAGGACCCCCACATGTACATGTATGTGTAGTTATAGTCGAAAGCTTGGCAGAAAAAAGACTCGCTCACTGTATGAAAAATGAAGGAAAACTCCTTAGACCGAGACTTAAGAAAACATTTTTTTCCTTTTATTTTATCATGCTCATAAAGTGTTCTGTGCTCAAAGTGCAATTCAAAAGCAACTCCGCTAACCGTCGGTGGTATATCGAAGGTCTTAGGACTGAAAAGTTTGCTTTTTAATTGCTCTTTGAGCACAGAGCACTTTATGAGCATGATGAAATAAAAGGAACAAAATGTTTTCTTACGTCTCGGTCTAAGGAGTTTTCCTTAATTTTTCATACAGTGAGCGAGTCTTTTTCCAATGTTTTTGAGACCACCACTCCTGTAGTCAAGGACAAAGAAAGGCGCAACAGTTTTCTCAGTGCTTCTGTGTAGTTAGAACGCCCATCTGAAGAAAAAAAAGAGGGGGGAAAAGGAAAGAAAAAAAAGAGAAATATATTATCGATTTTTAACGATTTGTAAAACAATATTTGAATGTAATAGCCAAAGTGTAAGATAGGGTTAATTATATACAGTCTTTCACTCAATCAATACAATTCATTGGCAAAGTGCTTCCAGGCTTGTATGGATTATGGTTACAGTCGCAGCTGTATAGGACTCTACTGTACAGAAGAAAATCATATATATAGTATATAGTGAGTAGCAACACATACTGTACTTCCCACAGAATGCACAAACCCATGTGACTTTGAAAACATAACCGCAACGACAAAAAAAGACCATACCTACTGGGAGAAATACATCCATCCATCTTCAACCGCTTATCCGTAGTCGGGTCGCGGGGGCAACAGCTCCACCAGAGAGCTCCAGACTTCCCTCTCCAGGCCAACACCAGCGACTTCCTCCTGGGGGATTCCGAGATGTTCCAAGGCCAGTGAGTCAATGTATTCGAGAGAAATACAACAATGTGCGAACACAGAAGCACGATTTGTGAACTGTTGCGACAAAGGAATGGCTAGTCAGTAGAATACAGCCACCCTGAGGACTACTCTGTAGTCCACGTACTGCACATGTAAACATGTACACAGAGCTGCTCACCTTTAAACACATTTCAAATCTGAGGCTTTTTTTTGGTATACTATTTAACTAGTTTTTCTCTAAATAAGCTTTGAGAACAAAATGCTGCTATTTTGTCCCAAAGTGACTGCTGCTATTTGTTTCAAAAAGCTTTATAACCTGTATGTATAACATGTATTCCTATATAACGTAGCCTACTCAATACGACAACACAATGCTGTACCCCCTGTACTCCAACAGTTTATGCATTTTTAACAGTTTCTTATTATATTTTTATTATACACGGCAATGTAAATGTATGTTTTCTCATGCCAATATTAAAGCTCCTCTGTGATTCAGTCAGTGATATATAGGGACGGCCGTGCCCGATATGGTGTTTACACTGAAGCGGAATGAAACTTGTGAACCACCGCGCCGCGTTATCTTGTTTGAACAGAACTCCCGAGACGCGCGCGCTAGCTGGAAGTGTGTCCTCGCGATGTGCAAACCAGACAGAGACACACACACACACGAGGGAACGGAAGAGAAAAGGGCCGAGATGAAAGCACATGCAGCGCACAAAGGAAGACTGTGATCGAGACGTATACAGCATAGACAGACATAGCTACTTCGAAAATACCCGGTCTGTCCCACGTTTCTAGTTACAGGCTATATGCTCAGGTGCAACGTACGAACACCATCTTTAGGGAAATCACAGAATTCAATGACACAAATGCTAATTTCCTCCCACGCAATAGGCAACGTTTGACCTCCGAGTCAACCCAAAGCTGATTAAACACGCTTGAGGCAACATTTTGTCGGATTTACACTTCCCTCGCACTCTGGTGTCGCGTAATGCCGATCTACAAGATCGCAACGGGCCGTGATGCGACCTGCATGCGAGCTTGTAGAGTTGATATTTTTTCCTGAACATTTCGAGATTCATTGATGGCTCAACTTTCGCCGACCAATACCAATTCTCAGCAGTGAATTAGCGCACCTTCACATATCGAGCTGTCCCGGACATCGATCCATTGTTTTAATTGTACATTTATCAATCGATGTGGCAAACAATTAGCCTGGGGTCTCTGAACACAACCTGAGTGCAGATTAATCTATTTGTTTCCTCCGTTATTCAGAGGGGATCTTATTACAGAGAGACCTAGAGTATTTATGTGTATTAGAACCATTCTCTCATTATAGCCTGTGTTTCAGGTCTCAACCCCAGTGTTTGTATATCACAATTATCAATTATCAGACACACAGTAGGAAATATACAAGATTATCAAAGCAAAAGTAGCAGATCTACAAGCTCGGTGTGACAGAGCCTCTGTCAGAGTAATGTAATGTACAATATACATTCATTGTATTGTTGCTGTATATATAACGGGTTGATTCTCAGTCCCACAGAAGGTGCACATTCTGCTGTGACATGTGAATTAATATACTGTTTATCTATGCAGATGCTGTAGTTGGGAAGCTGCCTTGATGGCCTGAAGAGAGCTCTGATTGCTTGTGTTGTTAAATGCCTTGTGATTCGCTGACTGCTTAGCCAGGGGTGGAGTCAGGAGTCTATATAAGGGGGAAATGGCTCAGTAGAGTTTGTGCTGCCATGGGGAGAGGTTGACACCTGCACCTCTCTGTTCACAGTTAAGTTGTGTTATGTTGTTTGAGTTGTTTTCAGTTCTTTATTTTCTTTATTATTCACTATGTTGTCCAGGCCTGGAACTTAATTCAAACTTATCTTCACCTGCAAGTCTGCCTCATGTCCAATATGTCATTTTAAAGGTTTTATTACTGACAAAACAGCCGATACACAATCCCACTTGGTAACAATTGGTGGCAGTGGTGGGATTGTAAAGCCTCCCAGGAGGAATTGTCAGTAGAAAACCTAAAATGGCTGGACGAGGGCGCGGTAGCAAACCATTACGACCTACCCGGAAAAACCCTGTGCAGATGACAGAAGAGGGTGAGGAGTCTGAGGAGGAGCCTGAGGAGGAGCCAGAGGATATATGAGCTGGTGCCTGGGGTGAGTGGGGGAGGGGCCACAGCATCAGATGGATCCCAATTAGCGGCGGACCAGCACCTGGTGCTACACCCAGATCCTTCAGTAAAGCCAAAGGGGCCACCTGAGAAAATCCTTCCAGCTAAGTTAAGTACTACTCCTTCACAAGGGGACCTTCCTTTTGGGCAACAATTTATGAATGTGTCATTTTGGGTCACATTGAATGATGTTCATGTTTATTTATTTGATATGGACATAACAATTGCATTGCTCATTGCACAGGTATTGTTTACAGTGTGTTAGCACTAGTTTTCACCACCTGTCCAAGTTAGTATATAAGATCAAGTAGGAGATTAACTTACAATACAATACAATGGACAAACTAAGTACAAAATAAGTACAAAAAAATAACAACAATTGCATGTCAAGGAGGACACACCGTCCCCCCACTAACCAGCCAACTTCACGCACGCTGCACGCACACGCGCAGGCACGCACGCGCGCACACAGGTGGGTCTTTCATAACTGCGGCTCTTTTCAAAATGGAAATAAAAGCAGGACGCTGAGTGATCAAACAACATGACATAATATGGCTCTTTATTTCAATTTACTGCGTCATGTTTGCGGCTTCTCCAATGGAACACGTTGTAAATGCGTTGTTGTTCCTAAGAACTCTCTCTCTCTCTCTCTCTCTCTCTCTGAGGTGCCCTCTGTTGTTGCTGTGCCCAACTTCCCCTGGCACGTACACCAGTTAAGTGACAAAATTGTCAATATATTTAGTTTTCGACACCATTAGCTAAAGGAAAAATGTCGTCATAGTTTTAGTCGACAAAATCAAACGTTGCACCGCAGCATCCACGACATGTCACGAGATCGGCTATATTTCGTACCGGCGTGCGACAAACTTTTTAAACAGGCCTTAATTCATAGAGAGAATATGCGTGTGACATCATCGTCGTCACACCCGGAAGTTTATGCGCGCACGGCCAACTGAGTGGTAAAAAAAACGACTTTCTGGCCTTGACAGCCCATATATACATCCAAACAGAAAATGAGTCCTATCGGATTGCATTAAACGTCATTAAACTCACTTTGACACTCGTTTTGCTACTCACTTTGTGCATGTGCATATACCCTATAAGTCTACACTACAGTATAGACAGAGCCCCGGCCACCCAGATGCACAGCTCTGACTAGACGAGACACAGCGATGGTACGCCTGCCTTTGTGGAGCGTAACGTTAGATAGAATCACACGTTTAGACATGCAGGTGGCACACACACACACGCAAATAATGCACGCACGCACGCACGTGCCTAAGGGCAGAAGCCCTTCTAACAATGTAGCAGTTTGTTTGATCCCTTATCCCTCAACGCGGTTTTTTTATCAACACAATTCTGCTGCTTTTATCACGTTCTCTGTCCCGGATCTTTTCTTCCTTCCATCGTCCCTTCCCCCCTCCCACCCACCCACCCACCCACCCCAAAAAAAGTTCTGTGATCATTGCTCTATTCATTCCACCTCTGCAACTGTGCAGCTTCTGCTGAGATGTGCAGATTGTTTGGGGGAGATGCATGCGAATGTGCTGAACACAGGGGGGTTCGCTTTGTAGGCTATATACTTTATGGATGACATGGTGCAGATGTCAAAATTGGTTGTAATAACTTTGTTGCATTTGCTGTTAATGCTCAATCAACTCTACAGCTTTATAGCCACTTTCGACACGACTGGCGCATACGTAGGTATATAGGCTGTCATTATAGGGAGAAAATGCTCTCCCAAAATGTCATTCAACATTCAAAACGAATGTTCGAAAGGAGCAGATAAAGCTGATCTACACGCTCACAACGTGTCACATCTCAATGCGTTGTAATTATAATATTACAGTATTTTCACCTCTGTTGTACGACTAATTAGGTCTTTAGTGCAGTGGTTTCTTTGGTGCAGTGGTTCCCAAACTTTTTCATGTCAAGGACCCCCAAATTGACGCTTATTAGCCCACAGACCCCTATTTAAAAACATATGCCAGGGCTTCTCAACCCGTTTAATTTCCCCAGTTTGACATGCAGAGAATTGCAGACCCCCATTGAATGGCATTTCTATCTCTGGGACCCAAATTTATATGATAGTGTACAAATGGTCCATTTGGTTCCATGTGTACACTCTCAGAGTATTTAAGGGTCCATGTGGTTCCATGTGTACACTCTCAGAGTTACAGACCCATTTAAGGGTCCATTTGGTTCCAAACTATCATTTAGCTGCAGGGGACCCCCTGGGGCTCCTTCAAGGACCCCTGGGGGTCCCCGGACCCCACAGTGGATAATTAAATGTTAATCAATGACCACTACAGTCTAAAAATGCATGAATGTGCCCTTCAACTGAAGAATAAATTGTTAAGTAAAGTGTCTTTGGAGATATAGACAATATCTATTTTTTTTTTTTTTTAAAGGAAAAACGTTTCAAAAGCTCCCAAAACAATACAACGTTTCGGCTTCATGAGGGGCCTGTCGGGTATTATTCAAGAGAATATCTACTATTGTCCCAGAATAGACTGAACTTGCGAAACGTCTTGTTGACTCTAATAATACTCCTGTGTTTGTTTCTTCAGTTCGTCTCAGGTGAAGGGATTTAGACGTCTGGAAACGGCACTCTTACTGTGCCTGACCTAGATGATGTTGTGCTCATTCACTGTCAAACAAAAAAAAAACTGCTGCCATCCGCTCCATAGATACAGCACTTTGAGAAAGGCCTTTATCTCGGGCCTCTGTGTCGTCCTCGTTCTGCGTCCGTCATCATGGTATTTTCAATGTCAAACTGATTGTTTGTTAGTTAGTTAGTTAGTTAGTTAGTTAGTTAGTGAGTTAGTTTAATTTATTGTCCACGTGTGGAAATTCGTCTTCGGTCTCAACAGTAAAAAAAACAACAGCAACAACACTTAACACAATTATTTTCTCATGGCAAAAAAGTGCAGGACAACAGTGGCAAATACATTGGAAAAACAAACAAATCTATAGCGAGACATGTTATCATTTAGTGCCTTAATGGCATTTGGTATGAAGGAATGAAGGAAGAAATGTTACGGTTAGCTTTTGGTACTTTGTACCGTCTACCAGAGGGAAGTACGAACTCCCTGCAGAGTGGATGAGAGGGGTCGTTTGCTATTTTGATAGCTTTTTTGCTAAAAAAAATTGCTAAAGCACAGCGAAAGGCTCCTGTGATTATCAGCGGTCGGGGAATCGATCGTATAGAACCCGTCCTTGTCCGACAGACACGTTAGAGCGTGGTTACAGGACAAGCTGTCCTCCCCCATTGAGAAGCATGTTAAATGACGGGACTTCTCCATGTAAAATAATCCATCATTTAGATGAGAACTATACGAGGAAATGACAGAGGGAGAAATCTACTTTTAACGACCACCCGGCGGGAGTTTTCATGTTGCATGGTAAGACTATACGGTCATTTGTATTATTGCCATCACCTGGGTGGGTCAGTAACTTTCTCGACGTTAAGCTGTGTACGTGTTCAACAACACAACCATGCAAAATAACACTGACATAGCTATTATTAGGTGACGATAGCTTGACCTGCATAGCAACAGTTGCTGAACTATTTGGAATGGCATGGGACAATCGCTTTTTGGGGTGTGATTTACTACTTTACTACTACTTACAAGCCTACAAAAAGTCAAAAAACGAAAGAAAAAAAAGCTGGCAGTGGGTGTATTATTGATGTACTCGGGCAGTGAATGAGTTAAGCTAACTACTGATCCCATTTTCAGCCTATGAGTCAAGGCACACACACGTCCTGGCTGCATGGGGTGTGCGTGTAGCGCTGCTGTGTGCACAGGACTTAGCTCACTGCACATCATTGGCTCAACATATCCAGCAATTGCAAGGTTCACTGCCCGTGAGCATGTGCAATGCCAGTATATGCACATACCTGGGGTAAAAAAAGAAAAAAACATAACAAATGAACAAAACAGAAATGAACCTATATTTGACCTTGTTTGGCCTGCTCTTGCGGCTCACTTACTCACTCTTCAAAACCATGGGTGTTTATGTAACTCTGGGTGTAATTCTGTATGTGGCTTTTTTATATAAATGCATTTTAAAGTCACACTCTGACCTTCTTTTACTCTGAAAGTGCTTGTGGAGGGAGGCACACTCTATATAGAGCGTCGCAGTCCCGCCCCCTTTCATGACGACGCCAGGCCCAGGAAATAGTTTTTCCCATAAACATTTCAAAACTTATTTATTTAAAGACCTTATAAGCGTCGTACAGAGCCAACTCTTGTCGTGACAAATCATGACAACAAACAACAACTAATTACAAAGAAGAAAAACAACAAAAGTGTTGTAACCTGCCGTTTTCTCCTTCTTTCTAATTATTTATTCAGCCTGAAAATGTGTGTTTGTTGTCATGATTTGTCACAACAAGAGTTGGCTTTGTCCGCGGCGTAAACGTCTTTAAATAAATACTTTCTGAAAAGTCTATGAGGAAAATGAACGGGGATTTTTCTTTTCCGGATCTCTCGAGGGGGGGGGCGGGACTTCGACGCTCTATAGAGGCCCATGCAGTCAACATGTGATTCTACTTTGGGAATGACTGACATGACCAGTAGATCTCTGTATCTGTCAGTCCGTAATTGTCCCGTATACAGTAGATTATATGCCCATATTTGTGAGTGAACGCAGCATTATAAGAGCAGTGTGTGGCATCTTGCTTGTTTGAGCATGCATGTAACAACCTGTTAGGGTATTTTTTACACTCGGAGATAAACGAAAGCATTAACATTTTTTCGGCAGCGCAGCTGAACACACATAGATCTCTCTTAAGAGCAGACAAAAAAAAAAGTATAGAGCCGGGGAGCTATTACTGTCTGTCAGCCAAATCAAACCGGTTTCATGAGCTTGTTTTACATATAGCTTTGCACATTTCAAAGGCTTTTTGTGTAGTAATCACCCCAAGGAGGTTTTTTTTTTTTTGAAGGCTTTAACTGTATAGTGATACAGTATACCTGTTAACCTGACCTTGTCATAGTCCTGGCCCCTCTTAAGTGTCTAATAATTCACCTTGGTATTTAAATTGTGCATGGGGGCCCGGCGGCGGAACTTCAAAATGGCCGCCAAACTCAACAAGCAAATTGATCTGGGGGAATTAACGCTGAGTCCAAAAGACACAATCTGAGAGATCGCTATCTCTCCCCCTCCCATGCATCAGAGCGGAGGGGAGGCACTCGACCCTTTCTCTCTCCAACTACAACGGTGTCTCTCTCTCTCTCTCTCTCGCTCTCTCTCTCTCTCTGCATGGTGGAAAAAGTACTCACATTTATTACTTAACACTTACAGCGCTAGCATTTATTGAAAAAAAATAGGATCTAATTCACACCAGCATTCTTTCCAGTCGAGCTCTTATTTTGAAAAGCCACATTTCCAGTCTACCGGAAGTAGTATTAACCTATAGGAATCTGAACGGAGCCTGGACAGGCCTTGTTTACAATATGAAGACAAACCGGGACACCGCATGGAGAGCTCCACATCGTCGGCTCTGTGCTGTCAAAGAAATGGTGTTTTGACCAAAATGCCATCTGGGACAAGGAATATATAGGAGATATGGCCGATTGCAAGAAACAGATAGAATGGATCATTATGGCGACGACGATGTAAGATGGGCGATCCAGTGCTGTGCTAACAACATAGCTATAACTAACCGGCTAACGTAAGTAAGGCTCGATCGAATCCACTATAAAAGCGCAATTGCCATTAATCAACGGCAATGGCGGTAAGCATAGTGTTAAAAAAAGAGGCTTCAATTGACCTAGATGTACGGCAATGAAAGAATCAAATAAAATAAAAAGTATATCAATAATGAAATAATGGAAAAAGTGTCCGGAATTCAAAATTTAATTGAGTAAAAGTAAAAGTAACAAGTATTGGTATATTGGTGTCAAATCAATGTTCTGCAAAAGTAGAACGGACTCCTGCAGAATAACCCATTTAGAAAGTTTTCAAAGTATAAATCCGTCCTCTCACGGGCTGTCACTCTCTTCCATGGAATAATAACAGTCAGGCTCTCTCTCTCTCTCTCTCTCTCTCTCTCTCTCTCTCTCCACCATAAAATAACAGGCATTATGGGCATGCTTCCCTAAATAACATAACCCGCCAGAGATCAAGTTGGATTCATTGTAGCGCTACCAGCAATAAGCTCAGTCTTTTTTACCTCCCTTCGTTTCTTTTATTACACAGTGAGGAGAACAGGAAGACGAGAGAACCTCCTCGAGTAGTAAAACAAAGCAGCATAGCCACTAGCCGGTGCTGTAAAGCATATACCGTAAGTACATTAACACTTCTGGGGGTATTTTTCAGTTCACTTCTATACACCACTACATCTCAGAGGCAAATGTTGTACTTTCACTCCACTACAATGATCTGAAAACTTTAATTGGCTACTAGTTGTACTTTGTGGATTTGGATTATTATTACCAATAAGACGCCTGAGGGTGAGAAGGCGTGGGGGGGTCAGGCAGGGCCGGTTCTAGGCATAGGCAAACTAGGCGGTCGCCTAGGGCCTCAACCACTGAGTGGGCCTCGTCACAGGGAGAACATTTTTTTTTTTTCATCTATCCCTTACATGGGCTACTGGCCACATGTGGCCCCCACCTAGCTTCTTAATTTTGATCTCAAAGTGCACCAGATTGAAGCATTTTCATGGCAAATTTATAATTTTTATCCGGCGTGGCAAAGCAGGAGGGGGGGGGGGGGGCTCTGTATAATATGTTGCCTAGGGCCTCAAAAGGCCTAGAACCGGTACTGGGGTCAGGTCAACATATGGAATGAATTCTGTACTGGCCATATATGGAGCATGTACATATACATGTACATGGAGTGTACAGGGTTTGATGTGGTCAGATCAACATATGGAATGTGAGAACAGGTCAGCTCCGTATATGGAGGGTATAGGGCGAGGTCGCGTGCACGCGTCCGCCTAGGTGACAGCAGACTGCGAGCGCTGTCGCTTTGGCATGGGAGCTTGGCATGGGGAGTCAGCTCAACATATGGAATTAATTGTATGGGCCGGTCCTTAATTTCCGGGCCTGTCTTGAGTGTACAGGGTTTGATGAGGGCCCAGGTAGGGCCGGGCCTTAATTTTCAGGTCCTGTTGAGAACGTGGCCGCATTAATAACTGTAGGCAGGCCCGTCTATAGAGTTTAAATGGACAGGTATCAATCAGTCAAAAGGGAGACCTCGAAGAGGAAGGATGGATGGGGAGAGGATCAACATGTGTAATGTCAGAACAGGTCAGCTCCATATATGGAGATCTAAGGTTTTGAGTTCCGAGGTCAGATTTAGAGTTGCTGGCCAATATTGATGACATCAGGGATCTCCATCCATGATGATGTCATGTGATGTCATGTGATGTCACGAGGCATGCAAATAATATGGGTCAGTCAGTCAGTTGGTCACCCCAGGCATGAATATATATGGTCATGCCTGGGGTGACCAATTGACTGACTGACGGGAAATTCACGATTTCATAGTACAATTGCGGTCGCAATAACACATGCACTATATACCCACTACCGCCCTATATACATTTTGGCCATTTGAAAACAGTAATTTACTAAATAAATGATATACATCTGAAAGCATGTGAAACTGGACATTCTCCATAATGAGTATACTTTCTACGTTTGGTACTTTTATGTACATTTTGGTACCGATACTTTTGTACTTTTACTCAAGAATTCCGGACGTTAACGGAATGTATGTATGTATGTATACATTGCATTGATACTTCTACTTAAGTAAAATAAACAAAAAAGCATGTGAGTGCTTAGCAACCGCAACCCCATAGCTGTCCCACCGCGGGGAATAAGTACAAAACAGAGACTCGCCCGTCAACTGATGATAAGTGGCAGCCAATTGCACGAGGACTCGGCTAAAACCCTCAGGTGTAACATCGCATGCGACAGAGCCTGTCTGTGGCTTTCTAAGGATGCGTCAGCAGAGTGCTTACGTCCACACTGCTGTCAGGATCAAGGACAATGTTTTAACCCATTTTGGGCGGGAGCCCCTTTTGGTGTTTTATAAGCATTATGTTCTGCTTTAGCTGTTGAAAAATAGCAGATCTATACAAGCTCATAGCGCGCCACCTAGTGTCGCGCTACGAGCTTGTATAGGTCTGCTATTTTTGAAAATCGTGAAAATGTGGCGCAAATTTGGAATATATATTCTTTCAGAACGAACGTTTTTAACTCAAATCTTTGCTTCCGGGGAGGTCCCTGGAACAACATATTTTCAGATGGGGGGGCGGAGGCATATTACATAATAAACATGAAATATAGAGCACCACAGATATAGAAACATGAGGTTTTCTCAGAAAAAAAAGACATTTTAAAAAAGGCATTTTTTCGACGTCAGGCCTAAATGTTTTAAATGGGCTTTTTGTGACAAAGTTGATCCGTTCCTGTGCGTGCCCCGCTGCGAGACAATGTCGCTATCAGCGTTGAAAGACACTTTACAGTGGAGGTGTCGTCGCAGATCCAAAGCGGGGGACACTAAACATGGCAATGCATTTCTATAGCGCTCTTTATCCAAAGGGCTTCACAATGAACGCTGCATTCAGACTCAGCCCTTTCACACGGCCACGGCAGAGAGGCAACCATAGCAAAGTAAAGCGCCGACCGGGCCTCTGCTCTTCGGGAGCAGTTATAGCATTCAGCGCGTCGCTCACTAAGGAGACCTAGAAGTGAACCGCGCCGCCACAAAACATACACATACACATTCTGGACTTGCCATTCCATGCAATATAGCCTAAGGCAGTGTACTGTAGTTCTAACTTTTTTTGTGCCAAGTACCCCCAAATTGATGTGTAAATGGCCTTGGACACCCCCCACCCCCCCTATAGTTGCATGAATGACTGTGATGCTACATTAACTACATCTACTGGGGACTCCCTGGCACCTCTGGGAACCCCCAGAGGTTCATCCATATTCTGAAGAAAACCTCAAAAGTCAAAATGTTTTGCTCCCGATCCGATTCTGATCATTTGAGTATCTGCCGATTTCCCCATATATTTGCCATATATCACGATAGTATACAATTATCCAAAATTACAGAGAATATCCAGTCTAATATCACGATATGGATATAATATTGATTCTAGGGATATGTCCCGATCATGTGTTTTTTTTTAATGACGTGATCACATGATCGGATCGGGACAACCCTAATTTTAATCAAATCTAAAATGTGCTTACGGACTGCAGGGCCAAGTGTTGCCACGGACACATTTTGTCCAGTATACGTAACGGACATATTGATTGAAACCTTTATTTATTCTCGAAAGAGCAATTGAGGTTCCCCCTCATTTTCAATGCTGACGAGATTACATACAGTATATGAAACAATTTAAGACATGCGGGTATAAAACACAAATCAAATCTCCATCTAAGGCATAGAGACATATTATACAGACAGTGAGACAAAACATAAGTTACATATTGAGGTAGGTAGGTATTCAAAAGCAGGTTATTAAATTGACCATAAGCTATTGGGTTATTCATTTTCAATGTTTGCTGTAAGGTGGTTGAAAAAAGCTGACTTGTACGGATGGGACCTCTAGTTTAAGCCAATCACTCGAACGGGTCTGGCGTGTATTTATTTTCCATTTTATCAGCAACGTGATGTACGATGGTAGCTTTCCATCAATGGCTTTAAAGATGAACTGGTGCCAGTGCATGGTTCTCCTCTCAGAGAGGGAAGACCAACCTACTTTATCATAAAGGGTGCAATGGTGAGTGCTGTAGTTTTCACCTGTGATAAAACGTAGTGCCCCTGTATCTATAGGGGTAGAGGAGTGGTACTGTAAGGGCAGCATTTCTATATAAGTTACATCACCGTAGTATCGAGTATATTGATGACCCCTAGCATGCCCCAGGACCGGGTTTACCCTTCAAAGTGTTAGAGAGCCATTTGACACATAGTGGGTGGAGGGGCCGGGGACTGAAACGGAGAGACAGATCCGTTCCGTTCTACACCCTAAGCCCACACACAGCAGCACACACTGGGGGCTTAAAGTGCCCAGCAGGGACACACACACACACACACACACACACACATTTGCATATACTGAGAGATGCGGCATCGCCGAGATTCACTCCCCGCCGACAGGATTCACGCTTTCTTCTAAATGAGCAACTTTGAATACGGTCTCTTGTCCCCCCCTTTTTCCCCTCACTGTACTGTATATGTTTCTTTTCCCTTTTTACCTCCTTTATGATGAATTCATGTTCTGTTCTTTGACTATATAGAAAGTGTCTATTTGTACTTCTCTAAATGTTTTGATGAATTGAACATGGTGGACCGACCCTCTTGTAAACAAGTGTATAATGCTTAATTGGGTCGTCCACTCACAGTTAACAGTCTTTGTATTGAGTTTGTGCTTGAAATGTACTGTAATTCTGCAAACGGTTAATACACATCAATCAATCAATTGTCGAGGGGGGGGAGAGACGTTTCAGGATTCAAATTCAAAGACGGCAAAAGTAGCATGATCGATCTGCTATACCTTTGATGCTTTCGTACGTTAAAACATGCGAGTTAAAATTATGGAGTTGAGAGGTTTCTGCTCGACAAGCGACGATATATATCCCTTGTTGACACCTTGTCACACAACCTGGAGGCTGCTCCTTGCATGGCAGGCAATAAGGGCTTGTTTTTAATGGTAGCCGCCGGACGCTCCTATAGTAAGTCTAGTGAGTTTACGGCTCTCTGTCAGCCTATACGAGGAGTCTGTCTGTGCACGGGCAAATCAAAGCTCTCCTATTCGACTATAGAGATCATTCTTAAAGGACCACTTCACCACTTTTCAACCTATTTTCATATAATAGGTCCTCACTAATAATCATGAAAAAATGGCGCATTTTTTTTCCCTATTCAGTCTGTGTCTCATAGGAGGTCTGTGGGCAGTTCAGAAACCGTCTTCCAGTGACACCATCGATGGGGAATACAAGCTAATAGGAACTGCAGGCTTTCTAGTCCTGGAAAGGCACAATGCGGAAATGGAAGCCATCGTTCTCACAATAATGAAAATCTAAACATTTTTGTAAAAACAAATCTGCCTAATGATGATGTCACTGGAAGACGGTTTCTAAACTGCCCACAGCCCGCCTATGAGACACAGACTGAGTAGAAGAAAATCGTGCCATTTTATCATGAGGACCAATTCTATGAAGATAGGTTGAAAAGTGGTGAAGTGGTCCTTTAACTGATTACGTTCAGATTCAGATACAGAGGCAAAAATGGCTTTGGCAAGTCAATTGCTTGGATTACTCTTACGTAAGATTGAAATTGGCACGCCATACTGTATAACGTCACAGTAAATTATCTTTACACTCCTTCTGTATAGTAGCAACGACATGCGACATATACTTTCTCTGCGTTCTTGCTGCAATGTTTCCTTCTTTTTTCAGCCATGTGCTGGGATGCGCCAAAAAACACATCTGACTTGAAATAAAATAGAAAACCCAGCATATTTCCTACATGATGTTTGGACAGCTCCTCAGCGGGGGGGGGGGGAGTTTCGGAGACGGTGATAATAGCGTTAGTAACACAGCGCTCTTTTAGCCTTTAACCCATTTTGGACTGAGGTCGATAAAGAAAAAGGCTTCTAAATCCTTTTTTTCCCCCTGAAAAACCCCATGTTTCTATGTCAGTGGTGCTCAACCTTTTTCATGTCAAGGACCCCCAGAATTATCTCTATTGGGCCACGGACCCCCATCTCAAAATATGTTGTTCCAGGGACCCCCCCCCAGAAGCCAATATTTTAGTTAAAAATGTCCTCTCTGAAAAATATATATTCAAAGATTTGCGGCCCCTTTTTCACGACTTTTCAAAAATATCAGACCTACAAGCTCGTATAGCGCTATGAGCTTGTAGACCTGCCATTTTTCAATAGCTAAAGCATAACGTGATGCTAACACATCAAAAGGGGTTTCCCGCGCAAAATGGGTTAACGATGTTCCCGTCGGCGGGCCAAGGCAAACAGCACAGAGGAGCTGAACCTGGACATTGGCGGCTGCCGCGCGTCTTCCTCCCTCTCTCCATCTCTCTTCCTCCCTCTCCCCAGTGGTGTACTGTGAAGCAGTACTGTGAAGCAAAGCCTTTCAATTAAGGACCCCCACATTGACACACTAGTTAGCCCGAGGACCCCGCATTTGAAGAGATATGCCAGGGACACTTTTTACGGCTCTATAGCAGTGATTCTCAACCCGTTTAATTTCAATGACCCCCAGTTTGACATGCATATTAATCTACACGCCACCATTTAATGGCATTTCTATCTCTGGGACCCCAGTCCATGTTGCAAAATCAATGCAAATTTTACTCTGAGGGTGTACAAATTGAGTTACAGACCCATAAGGGTCCATTTTGTTTCCAATGTCCAAACTATCATTTAAGCTGGGGGCCCCATGGAACTCCCTCAAGGACCCCTGGGGGTCCCCGGACCCCACTTTGGGAACCACTGGCGTAAAGTAACTATAAGTACATTTACTCAAGTACCGTACTTATAGTAAGTATTTTATTGTATTATTCTTAAGTGTTGCCACTTTTCATTTATTTTCTCCTCCACTACATCTCAGAGGCAAACTTTTACCCCACTACAATTACAGTATTTGAAAACGTTTGTTACTACAGTAGTATAGTCACTTTGTGGAGTTTGATTATTATTACAAAACATACAGCCCTATATACATGTCGGCCATTTGAAAATAGCAATATACGTAGCAGGTTTCCAAAAGACTACATTTTAGAAATTTGAAAACGGGATATTCTGCAGAATGAATACTTTTGTACTTTATATATCTTTTTTCCCCCTTTTTTTTTTTACATTTCCGTCCATTTGCTCTTCAAACAAGGATCAATTAATTGAGATCAAAGAGAAGCACATTTGCATACAGATTGGTGCTTAACATTTCTGAGAGACAATAAAGAGTAACGACAGAATTAATTATGCAGTGTTGCTCTGCGGGTTAGACCGCTAGGGCGGGTCATACTTTTTTTATTTTTGAAAATCAAAATGCTTGGGTGTCTATTTTGTGTGTTTTTTTCTGGAGAATTCAAATATGAAATTGTTTTTTGGATATGACAACTCTTACCTACATGAATTTGCATTTTTAAATCACTAATTGTACCCGTTCTACCTCATTTATAAGATTTAAAATCCAAAGGAAATTCTAACATGTGGGGTGTCTAAATTACTTGTTTTTTGATGGAGAATTCAAATATCACATTATTTGTTGGATAGAACAACTCTAACCTACATTATTTTGTACTTCCAAGTTGCTTATTTTGCCCGTTTTAACCTCTTTTTAGGATTTTCAAAGACATAAAGGACATCATTTATATTGACAAAGTCAAATCAAATTTACATTTATTGACAATTCAAGTGCATGTATATATCACTGGATAAAAGTACAATGATCAATCATCACTTTCTGAACTTTACAAGGTTGAATAAGTCCTGCTTTGACTCAGCCTCCTGCTGGTCTCCTGAGCCCTGATTCCTCCATCCCTCTTTTCCAGAGAGAAGTAAATAGCAGAAGCCTCAGTCACCATTTTGACCACCCTCTCAATGCTTTGAGTGTGGCAAGGCCAGTTGGGCACCTCCATGGGGGTGGCGATGAAGTTCTTAATCTCTGAGGTGTTTAGTGTGCAGGTGAGAGGTGGCTCTGACACACCTTCTGACCAGCGAATCAATCCACCAATGCTGGAAGCATCATGATTGATCTCAGGTGTACTTCTGGATCTTACAGAGTTGTCTCCCAGCTGAGTGTCTGGGTCTCCTTCTCCCCTGATGGCCAGGATTCTCTCCACCCCCTCAATCCTCTCCTTCTGATCCTTCGAGCACAGTAGTGTTTGGAGGATGGCTTCACTGTGGGCATACCAAGCAGATCTTGTAACAGTTGGCATCACAATGTTCAATACCTGCTTCCTCTGGGACTTGAGACAGTCCAGCTGAAACAGTATGTGCCTAGGCCCTTCAATCCAGGACTCCTTGACCTTCACATTGAACCAACAGGGATAATACACTCCAATTATGTATTCAACAATGTCCTTCAGTTTTGTCAGATTTTTTCCTTTCAGTCCATGCTTTGACACCCAGATCCTGAGAAGTCTGTTTGCTGTGGTGAGCCAGCGGCTGTGGTTTACTGGCCCGGCAGGCCAGTGGCAGGTTGACTTCAGTGTGTGTACTGTACTGACTGACTGACCCCAGGCCAGTGGCAGGTTGACTTCAGTGTGTGTACTGTACTGACTGACTGACCCCAGGCCAGTGGCAGGTTGACTTCAGTGTGTGTACTGTACTGACTGACTGACCCCAGGCCAGTGGCAGGTTGACTTCAGTGTGTGTACTGTACTGACTGACTGACCCCAGGCCAGTGGCAGGTTGACTTCAGTGTGTGTACTGTAGTAGGGCCAGTAAACCACAGCTGCTGGCTCACCACAGCAAACAGACTTCTCAGGATCTGGGTGTCAAAGCATGGACTGAAAGGAAAAAATCTGACAAAACTGAAGGACATTGTTGAATACATAATTGGAGTGTATTATCCCTGTTGGTTCAATGTGAAGGTCAATGAGTGCTGGATTGAAGGGCCTAGGCACATACTGTTTCAGCTGGACTGTCTCAAGTCCCAGAGGAAGCAGGTATTGAACATTGTGATGCCAACTGTTACAAGATCTGCGTGGTATGCCCACAGTGAAGCCATCCTCCAAACACTACTGTGCTCGAAGGATCAGAAGGAGAGGATTGAGGGGGTGGAGAGAATCCTGGCCATCAGGGGAGAAGGAGACCCAGACACTCAGCTGGGAGACAACTCTGTAAGATCCAGAAGTACACCTGAGATCAATCATGATGCTTCCAGCATTGGTGGATTGATTCGCTGGTCAGAAGGTGTGTCAGAGCCACCTCTCACCTGCACACTAAACACCTCAGAGATTAAGAACTTCATCGACACCCCCATGGAGGTGCCCAACTGGCCTTGCCACACTCAAAGCATTGAGAGGGTGGTCAAAATGGTGACTGAGGCTTCTGCTATTTACTTCTCTGGAAAAGAGGGATGGAGGAATCAGGGCTCAGGAGACGAGCAGGAGGCTGAGTCAAAGCAGGACTTATTCAACCTTGTAAAGTTCAGAAAGTGATGATTGATCATTGTACTTTTATCCAGTGATATATACATGCACTTGAATTGTCAATAAATGTAAATTTGATTTGACTTTGTCAATATAAATGATGTCCTTTATGTCTTTGAAAATCCTAAAAAGAGGTTAAAACGGGCAAAATAAGCAACTTAGAAGTACAAAATAATGTAGGTTAGAGTTGTTCTATCCAACAAATAATGTGATATTTGAATTCTCCATCAAAAAACAAGTAATTTAGACACCCCACATGTTAGAATTTCCTTTGGATTTTAAATCTTATAAATGAGGTAGAACGGGTACAATTAGCGAATTAAAAATGCAAATTCATGTAGGTAAGAGTTGTCCTATCCAAAAAAAAAAATCATATTTGAATTCTCCAGAAAAAAACACACAAAATTGACACCCAAGCATTTTGATTTTCAAAAAAAAAAAAAGTATGACCCGCCCTATTAGACCGCGTTGGGGCTGTTTTCCTGGTGGAGGTGCAGTGGTGGAAGAACTTCTGACATGTTTCACTTGTATAAAAGTATCAATTCTTCTAAAATAAAGGCGAAAGCCACACAAAAAAAAACATGGAAAAAGTATCAATTCTGCGATGTAGACATACTCTGTTACAATACAGTGTTGATTTCGTCGACTAATACTTTGAGTTGTGAGCTTGTAGATCGGCTATTTTCAGCAAGTGTGAGGCAGTTCACCCTGCCACTAACAGCACATCACACTCATAACACTCCACTACAATACACCATGACACAATAGCCAGGGGCCTTGTTAATTAGTTTGGTGGGTGCACACACGGTATCAAGGTTATGACTTTTGTTTCTTGTTTTACCACAGTATATTCCCTGACTTCTGGGCAGAGGCAAAGCACCAGAGGAGTGGCTCAGGCGGCCTTATGTGGAGTGGGAGATCATGATTGGTCCATGAGTGGACCATACCATCTGTGGGTTTTGTTTAAACTTTAAACAAAACCATATTACTCAAACGAGTGTTCATATAATAACCCTTCTCTTTAAACTTTAAAGAGAAGAGTTATTATATGAACACTCATTTGAGTAATATGGTCAATAGACTCCAAGGTGTTTATACCATTACACAATTATATATATTGTCTTTGGACATGGGCTAAACTGGATGGTAACTTGTAAGTTTCAAGCAGGGATGGTTGGGTCTAGTGGGAGGGGCCTGGCCTTCATAAGCAGGAAACCTGCCACTGCCCAGGAGTCATTGTAGGGCTGTACCTGGAGCTGAGAGGACCTGTAGCCAACCTGGCCAGTTTATGTTTGACGGGAAACCACCTCCATGTTTTTTCTCTGGACACAATTAAGTACAGAGTGTGACAAAGTGTAAAACCAGTCATCACGACGGCATCAAGGCCCGTCAAAATACATTTTAGTCGACTAAATCCACTGTAGATTTAGTCGACTAAAACCTTATGATATTTAGTCGACTACAACTGACTAAAATGTGACTAAATGAAACCTATTCAAAAGACTATGACAAACTAAAATCAAAATTTACTGTCAAATTCAACACTGCTCCGTTACAAGTAACTTAAAAAAAACTTAAAAAATATACCCAATAGCCAAGCTCACAATGCGTCACATCGCAACACATTAGTAGTAACTCACAATTTCAAATAATTGCTGTGGATCAATTTCAAAGCACAACGTTTGCCTCTGAGATAGTAGGCCTATAGTCTATTTTCAGCATGCAACTAATTGTAAATTGACTCCTACTGCATCTCTTGTCTACTAGTCCCTTCCTAACATTTTAGTCTAGTTTTTATTTGCTGACGAAATTGTCAGTATATTTAGTCTTTAGTTTTAGTCATCATAGCTTAGTTTTCATTTAGTTTCCATTTAGTTTTCGTCAGTGGAAAAAGGCAGTCGACGGACATTTTCCGTCTTAGTTTTAGTGGACTAAATCAACACTGGCAGTATAGAAGTAAAAGTGTACTGGAAATTGTAAATGCTCCAACTGTATAGGCTACTCAAGTACAGCACTTACTAAATGTACACATACTGTAGGTACTGTACTTCACACCACGGTGGAGGTGTAATGAAGGGCCGCAGCCGTCCGGACGGCCATACGGAAGCATCCAGAACACATGTTCATCTATATCCCTGATGGTTATCCCAACATGGCTTACACAAACGCCACCTTGAAATCCATTTGCTCTCTCTGCTCCGTGCGGTGGGGGGCCCGCCGGGGCCACGCGGTGCTACGGCCAGGCCGTTTGTTATCCTTAATGCAACCTTAGCGTTTGGGAAAACAGGAGTTGAGCTCATTCAAATAATAGTCCTATAATGCCGGGGGGCAGTGCATAGCCTACCGTCTTCTAAAAGGACAAATGTTTGTTCTGTTACGGGAGCTTTGCTAAGCTCTGACCATTAGAGTGTGTGTGCGTGTGTGCGTGTGTGCGTGCTTGAGTGCGTGCGTGCATGAGTGTGCTTGCGTGTGTGCGTGTTACTTGGCACAATACAGTGTGCCAAGACCAGTCCATGTGTGACAACCACACATTCTAATTATCTCACCCCCAAGTCCCCCATCCTTCATTTTCCTGCACTAGTATGCTTAAACTGCACCTGCACTGTATCTATATCTGTTGTACATTGAATATAATGTGACGCTGAATATACTCATCCGTTGTACATAGAATACACTGTGACTTTGTTCACACAAAGTTAGGTGGCAGCTACTGCATGAATGGGGTCCGGGGAAGAATGCTTTTTCCGTAAACAATATATAGGCCTATCAAGACTGTATGCACATGCTGTACATTAATTGTGATGACGCTCTATTTCTGGTGCCAGAGCCTGGTGCTGACAAAGATACATCAATCGAACTTAATATAAATTGAACATTTAAAGTGTTGCACAAAAAAAATCACACCGTGTGTGAACTGAGTGGTGCCCCCCTCTCCTCTCTCTATCTCTGTCATTAACAGGCAACACAGTACAACACTATCTCTCGCTCTGTTTCTGGCACAACAGCGCCCCTACTGGTACTAATAGTCATATTCGTGCTCATTAATGTCACATACATATATGTGAACGAACACGGACATTGCTGTTCCTTGGAGTGGTTGCACCACTCAAAAAAAAGAAGAGCAAGCATAGCTACAACACGAGAACAGAGCAATTTACAACTTTGTTGAGAGAGATAGGCCTATAGGGTAAAACCAGAGTAATGTATAGTGTTGACACGCTTTGATCTCGCCGCAAAGCGGGTGCCTATGGGCGATAGTTCCAAACGTTGCTCCTATGGCTGGAACTATTCCATTGAGATAGAATGAGCACTTCCGCATTCCATTGTTACAATGAGAGTCAACGGGGAGTGTCATTACTCACTTAACTAGATTACTCTGGGTAAAACCGAAGCATAGGTATAGCACAGACCTGCGGATGGCGGATTTAGCCGCAGTTGCTGCGGGTAACCGCGGTTGGCGGACGGTGCGGTTCATATAAATAGGACGATGCGGTTGGATAGCGGGCAGATAATTGATTTTCGGTTTGCGGGGGACAAAAAAACTCCATCCGCGGGTCTCTAAAGGTAGGTATTCAGAGTGTGTACCTAATATGTGTGCATGGAAACACACATAGTGAGACTCAAGTACAGGCATATAGATGAGGATGAGATAAAATGTATAGGCTAAGTTATTGATTGATTGATTGATTGAAATATGTATTAACAGTTAGGCAGAATTACAGTACAATTCAAGCACAACTCAATGTGTGCTGCACACTGGGCGCGTTTTTCGGAAAAAACGATTGAGAAACGCTGCTAGAAATCCGAAAAACGTGCTTGGTGTGTGGGGACCTTTCAGACTCCTGAACTGCCTGTACAGAAAGACAGAGAGAGAGAGAGAGAGAGAGAGAGAGAGAGAGAGAGAGAGATGGGGAAGAAAGATAAGAGAGAAGGGGGGGGGGTGAGGTGACATGGGGACAATTAATCACCTGCCAGACAGACACACACACACACAGCTGTATGGAGATGAGAGCAGAGCGTCGGTACACCCAGACGATTCCCACCAGTCAAACCAGTCATCTTCACAGAGAGAGCAGCAGCAATCACATCAGCTGAATACAGATCAGCAGGAAAGCGCTGCGGTTGACTGACAGTTTGAGGAGGCACCCAGCTGCAGCCTGCCTCGCAGACGAGACAGTTTACACATGTGCAAAAAGGTATTCCTGTGAAGCACGTCGATGCCTCTCTCTCTCTACGCCGCACACCACCACCGCACACAGTGGTGGTTGTCATTTAACCATTTCTGCGCCATTGCCGTATAGATCTAGGTCAATTGAAGCCTATATTATTATTATTTAATACTACGCTTACAGCCATTGCCGTTGATCAATGGCAATTGCGCTTTTATAGCGCTTTTCGATCGATCAAGCCATAATGCTACTTGCGTTAGCATCGGGTAGCTACCTGTTGTTGTCATGACAATGGATCGCCCATCTTAGATCGTCCTCGCCAAAATAATCCATTCTATCGCCTGTATCTCCTATTCCTTGTAAGCTTTTTGGTCAAAACAACGTTTCTTTGATGGCACAGAGCCGACACTGTGGAGGCCTCCAGTGCCCCGGCATAGATCCATCTTGTAAACAACAGTTGAACGAGACCCGTTAAAACTTACTGGGATATGTCTACTTCCGGATGTCTGGAAATGTGACTTTTCAAAATATGAGCTCAACTGCATGGGAAAAATGCTGGCGTGAAATAGATCCAAATGTTTCAATAAAAGTGTTAAGAAAGAAAAAAAAAGGCATCTTTCACTTGGGACTAAATGATTTTAACTCCACTACCATTATTTGACAGATGTAGTTACTATAGTTACTGTATATTGGAATAGACAGTGTCTGAACCTGCACTGAAAGCTCACTGTCAATGTACGATCCCATTCAAATCAAACAGTTTTCAGCTTCGGGTCCATTTAGGACGAATTCAAAAGCTGACAGCGTATCCCATTAGTCGAGCTGCCCCATAGTTCAATCACTTTAGTAATGAAGTTAAATCCTCCGCTAAAAAGTGTCTGACAAAATGTCCATTGTACAAAATGTTTTTTTCTTTTTTAGGACTCTGCCTCAGTGCTGGCCAAATCTAAAATCAAATTTCCCTCCGGCAAATTCAAAACCTGATATGTATCCATTAGTATGGCACGAACGGCAGCCAATTACTCTTCACAGGAGTGGACATTCGTATTCATAAAACTCTCCCCTTCCTCTTCGATACTGCCACTGTTCCAGGAGGTAGATTGCAGATGTAATAAAGCAGGGCTGTTAATTGGGGTGAACATTTTGAATTTTGACAATGTGTACATGTAGGCCTATACGTTTTCGTCGCTTGTCTGTTATGTCGCATTCCCTGAACGTAATACTAGTGCCTATATGTCATGATGCCTATCGGCCAAGCTACACCGGGCATGTGTGCGTTTGACGTAAGCGCACTGCGCACACAGAGTACGCGTGTGAAATGCCCTGGCTACACCAGATCTGTGGCGAGCGGCAGATTTGTGCGGGACCATCCGGGAAGATACGCACGCACATAAAAAAATTAGAACCGATCCTATTTTTAGAGCACGCGTATCCGTGGCCCGCGCTATCCGTGCATCTGGTGTAGCTGGTATCATTGACGTATATTGGTCCTATCCAAACGCACTGTACGCACACAGTAAACGCATATGCACTGCGCACACAAACGTGCAACAAAATTGCCCGGTATAGCCCGGCCGTATGTCGTTACCGCAGTAACCTAAGCATATATGTCGACACAGACCGGGCTTTGAGTTGACGTTGTTTAAATCAGTCTGAACACACAGATCTGGAGAGAGAGCGAGTGCATTTTCTGCAGTTGCCGCGCCAACTGCTGAGAGTAGCCGCGGCAGTGTTTCTGCATTAGTCCGACACCCTATACCCCAAATCCTAACCTAACCTAACTCTAACCTCACAGGGAAGCCAAGGGTGAACTTTAACCAGCCACGCATGTGTCTTATACTGGCAACACATGTCGGGAGCCACGGGTGAATTTTAACCACCTTAAAAATTGGGCCTAATGCTGATTGGATGTTGAGAAAGGAAGCGTTGCCTTTGTACACTGGTTACAGGCATTGTTAGGTTTTGGACTTATTCTGTGTTTTCAGTATGTTCTGTATTTTGGTTACTTTTTACTCTGTTGCGTTTTTGGCTGTCTTATTTTGTAGTTTTGTTCTGTGCCTTCCTGCCCCCTCTTGTTGGTGTTCCCTGTTCTGTCTTACCTACCTGATTATTGTTTTCTTAGTCACCTGTGTTCTGTTTGCCTGTCTATTTAAGCCCTTTGTTTGCAGTGTGTCCTTGTTGGTCTATAGACCTCTGTCAAGTGAGTGTATAATATACACTCACATATTGTGTTTTTGCTGTGCCTTTGTTTTGCCCTATCTTGGTTTAGTGAAATAAACACTTTGAAGATAGTCTGCTTTGCATCCTGTTGCCTGCTTTTGGGTCCTCCCGTAATGCATTCCTGACAAGCGGTAAACGGCAAAACCTGCAGGACGGCACAGTTAAAAGATTAAACATTTTAACATTGACGCCGTCTGCTGTTACCGTCGCCGGTTCTGGCTGCTGGTTCTCCTGTTCCGTTTACCGTCCACTAAAATGAAGTCCGGTTTGCCGTCTATATACCGCTTGCCTGATTCCATGTGAATGCAGCATTATAGTTACACTTTTTGGGTGAGAGAGCAGTACGTGTGTTGGTGCTATTTTTCATAATTCACCATTTAAGCCTTTTTACATATCATCCAAAAATAGGAGGATTCAGTTCCATTGCACGGTGACCCAATTAAAGTCCCGGTTACAGAATCCAGATAGACCATCGCTCGCTGTATCGTTAATTGGCTGTAGTAATATTATTTAAATGAGCCTCGCCTACATTTCTATATTTATTTTAATTAACAATTTTCTCTGGAAGAATAAATGACCAGGATTATGCCTGACCTATATAAGAGGGGGCGTTGAGGCTCCCCAATTTCTAGTGCTATTTCCAAATAGGAGCAGCAATGTTTTTGTTTTCAAATGGAATATGTTGAGATACAGCACAGGGGCAGCACAGAGTTATGCCCCTCTGCCCTTAAATCTCCACTTACATTCTAATTTCTAAGAAGGGTGAAAAAACAACACTCTATTGTGATGTTCCCCGTGGGTAAATGTAGACTGTTTAAAGAGCTTGGGCGCTGGTTTTTCCTTTATTTCTTTGCCGATGGATTCTCGGATTGGGCGCAATGGAACTTGTCATGGTTGGAACCGCATGGCCAGACAATCATATGGGATGGGATAAAAAGAAAACAGGTATGTGGGCAGGGAAACAAACCTACCTTCTATGATGTCACTGAGCATCATGAAGGTACCCACCCTGCACCTCAGACATCAGCAACATTATGAAAATTGCAAACATATAATCATCCGTTTGAAAATCACCCATGTTTAGTGTTCTATAGGGTTAATTGTGTGACACTGTAGTATTATCAAGTATGCCTTGATTTAAAAAAAATCAAAGTCAATGTTGCTGTTTTCATTTCGATATACTTCGATTCTTGAAATTAAAATTGATTTTTCGATGCAGTTACTATATCGTTACACCCGAGCGACGATAAATGAGTTATTCTTTTGACAGACAGACAATAAATTATATGGTGCAAAAAAAACAAAGCATAACCCCTGTCCAACTTTAACTGTGTTGGTGGGGGGGGGTAATAAAGATGAATGAATGAATGAGATGGATCAACAGAACAGCAGCCAGGTCATGTGGACGGTGAAGGACATCACCCGGTCCATTTGAGTGTCCCCTGTATGCCCACCTCATCGTCCACTTCATTCCTGGTCCCATAAAACTCTTTGATTGAGCCAGTGCTGGAGTTTACAGCCACGGCTGTGAATCTGGCCATCTGTTCCAGTCAAAGCGTCTGTGTGTGTGTGTGTGTGTGTGTGTGTGTGTGTGTGTGTGTGTGTGTGTGTGTGTGTGTGTGTGTGTGTGTGTGTGTGTGTGTGTGTGTGTGTGTGTGTGTGTGTGTGTGTGTGTGTGTGTGTGTGTGTGTGTGTGTGTGTGTGTGTGTGTGTGTGTGTGTGTGTGTGTGTGTGTGTGTGTGTGTGTGTGTGTGTGTGTGTGTGTGTGTGTGCGCGAGTGAGTGAGTGAGTGAGTGAGTGTGCGTGCGTGCGTGTGCACGTGTGACACAAACAGACAGACAGACGGACTCACTGACTGACTGATTTATTATTGCCATTTAAATTTGTACTGAAGAACAGGGATGCTCGGTCCATGTTTAAAGAGAAGAGATAGACGTGTATATACATACAAAAAAACATATTTTTTTTATGACAGATGTAGCCACTATACACCAACGATGTTCCAAGAAAATCGCTAGCCTGTAGAGCGTCGCAGTCCCACCCCCTTTCATGACGACGCCAGGCCCAGGAAATGAATCCCAATGCATTTTTCCCATAGACATTTCAAAAAGTATTTATTTAAGCGTCGTACGAAGCCAACTCGAGTCGTGACAAATCATGACAACAAACACAATATTTTGGACCAATCAAATAATTACAAAGAAGAAAAGCAACAAAAAAAAGTGTTGTAACCTGCCGTTTTCTTTGTTTGGCCCAAAACATTGTGTTTATTGTCACGATTTGTCACGACTCACGACGGCCCTAAATGTCTTTAAATAAATACTTTCTGAAAAGTCTATGAGGAAAATGAACAGGGATTTATTTCCCGGGTCTCTCGAGGGGGGGGCGGGACTGCGACGCTCTATCTATAAGCAGCAACCCATTCAGCTCCGTTCTGGGAGATCAGCACAGCTGATTTGTATAATGTTTTGATTAGGCGTCATGCTCGTTTAAGCACAGCTAGATCAAAAAGACTGATCTGTACTATACACTATACAATGTCAACATGGTCGTGACGTGAGTAACTGAAAACAAATAATAGCCTAATATTAATTCATGTAATACTTTTACTTTGGTTACTTTCCAAATTGCACCGTCATTGATGATGAGACTGCTACATCTGACATTCAACACTCATGTTGTTATTCCCACATTGGAAATACAGTATTCAGTAGTGGTTCCTAAACTTTTTCATGTCAAGGAACCCCACATTTTGACTTAAGAATAGAGGCCGCACAGCTCGTAGTCACGATGCTAGGAACTTTATTGAACCGACGTTTCGGCAAGCAGGTTGCCTTCGTCAGGGTACCCCCATTTTTTCACAAATAAGCCCGCATTTGAAAATAGATGCCAAGGACCCCCATAAGAGAAGATTTTTTACGGCTCTGGCAGTTATTATCAACCCGTTTAATTTCAAGGACCTCCAGTTTTGACCTGCATTATAGGCTACGGACCCCCATGTAATGGCATTTCTCTGGGACATTTGTATGTTTGAATATTTAATGTACAAATATGTATGAACAGGAAGGACTGTCAGTTGTATTCAATGTACTTTGTAAAATGTGTCATATAATCCCATACCGGATGGGTCAAAGTGACATGACACGAAAATAAATATTTCATTCATTCATTCATTCATTGTACACTATCAGAGTAACAGACCCATAAGGGTCCAGTAGGTTCCAAACTATCATTTAGCTGGGGACCCCCTGGAACTCCCTCAAGGACCCCTAGGGGTTCCCCAGACCCCACTTTGGGAACCACTGGTATTCAGTACAGTAAAATAGCTTGAAAAGTCACTATTAGGCCAGTATAATGAGCCCCAAAATGACAACCTTTACAAGATATTGTAACCTGGGTCTGTCCATAAATTCACAGATGGCCTGCTTTAAAAAAATAAATAAAAAAAACGAAAATTACATGAGCGGATTAATTTAATTCCACACTGTGTGTTCGTGATGAGGACTTTTATACATACAGGAACGAGATCAGAGATGTATTTAAAACAAAGAACAGCTTGTGTTCTCTGACAGCATGACAGCTATGTTGTTAACGAGGCTTATTTGATTTACACAAAGCCGACGCCTGGAGCACTGTCACTGCATTCATTTACACTCTCATCTGCTGTAACGGTAAACGGAGTATCCAATAATCCATGTGTGCCGCAGTGTTGATTTTGATAGTAGAATAAGTAGATAATAGTCTTTTGAATAAGATTTCATTAAGTTTTAGTCATCTGAAATGTTTTACTGTTAGTCTAGATAAGTCTAGATTTTTTTCTAAGCATAAATGTAGTTTGGCAGGCCTTGATGGCGTCATAATGCCTGATTGGTTGCATGCTGAAATTAGCTGATCTACAAGCTCAATATCATGAGCTACCATTTTAGCTAACATTTTAGTCTGCTTTGAATTTGTTGATGAAATTGTGAATATATGTATTGTTTTAGTCGACAGAATCCACACTCATGTGCTGTGGGACAGGTGTACAATGGCTCTGCTATACTATAGTCTGGCTATTTTAATTCGAGCAACGGCAATATTTGAACGGAGAAATGCCTGGGGGGTTCGAATCCTATATGGCTTGGGGGTTTGAATCCACCGCGGGGCGTCCGCATTTTAGAGCAAACACAATATTGGCCCGTGTTCGGGGGAGGGAGGGTGAATATTTGTCACTGTACATACGTATACTTCTATACGGGCTGGGGGGCGGCGCCTGTCAGTGGGGCGGGAGGGTGAAGGGGCTACTGTATGTCCTCCCGGTGGGGGCTCCTCACTGTGAGGAGGGTGAAGGGGCTACTGTATGTCCTCCCGGTGGGGGCTCCTCACTGAGAGGAGGGTGAAGGGGCTAATGTATGTCCTCCCGGTGGGGGCTCCTCACTGAGAGGAGGGTGAAGGGGCTAATGTATGTCCTCCCGGTGGGGGCTCCTCACTGAGAGGAGGATGAAGGGGATGCTGTATGTCCTCCCGGTGGGGGCTCCTCACTGAGAGGAGGATGAAGGGGATGCTGTATGTCCTCCCGGTGGGGGCTCCTCACTGAGGGGAGGATGAAGGGGATACTCTATGTCCTCCTGGTGGGGGCTCCTCACTGAGGGAAGGATGAAGGGGATACTCTATGTCCTCCCGGTGGGGGCTCCTCACTGAGGGGAGGATGAAGGGGATACTCTATGTCCTCCCGGTGGGGGCTCCTCACTGAGGGGAGGATGAAGGGGATACTCTATGTCCTCCCGGTGGGGGTCCTCACAGAGGAGGATGAAGGGGATACTGTATGTCCTCCCGGTGGGGGCTCCTCACTAAGAGGTGAGCCAGGAGGAGACAGCAGTGGTGGCAATGCACAGTGGGGACGGAATGAAATTGGCAATTTGGCATGACAAGTCAATGCGGGAAAAAAAAAGCCAAAACTGGAATTAGTGAAAGAAGCGACACATCTAAATCTCTTAAATAAATAAGTGCCAAGTCTTGAGAAGTCAAATTCCCCAGCAATCATAACCCAACACAATGCAATGGACAGGGCAAATGGGAGCAGTAAAGTCAATCATATAGAACATGACATACTAATGACATACTCTGTAACTAAATGAAGAACTTGCATGATGAAACTGGCAGGAAAGCCAGGGGGCATTTTGACAGTCCTTGACAAATTTAGCACATCCCTTGGCCTATACAGCTTCACCAATTGAACAGCTAACTAGGACAGTGCAAACGGATAACAGATTAGAGGATGCTTATGTGGCAGTTGATGAAACTTTCTTCAGCGGAAGATCGGTCAAATAAAAAGTTGGATGATTTCTACAAGACGGTGGTATACGTATACTATAGGCCTATAACTGCCACAACAGAGGGTATATGAGTTTAACATTGTTTAATGCAATCAGATGGGATCTGTTCTACGGGCTCACAATGACATACACTATTTATACAGTCATGTATTTGTATATTGAAGTTATTTTGTCATATCTCATATATTATGGGCTATTATGGGCCCGCCCCCCTCCACCCCTCCCCTCCCCTCGGTCCCAGCCTTACTCATATGCGAAGAGAAAAGGAATGCATACCTGGAAGTGTCGGCTATACAATAATAATAGATGTATTTCCAGCGGATATGATATTTTCCGACCAAACACAACACTGCGTGGAGAGTGTAAACAGATTTGTAAAGTGCCGACGTCATTTCCTTGAGCGCCATACTTCCGTCAAAATCCCGCTATACTTCCAGCTTCTTCCAGACGTCCCTTCCCCCTGTACCCTTCAGTACCCATGAGACAATAACGGTATATTTATTATATTAATTCAGACGTATTAACCCTATAATAAATGTATATGAGCATAGCCTATGCCCATGCATCAGAGGCAAGAGAGGGAACTGGGCATGTTTAACATGCAGACAACGTAACGCGGCGCGCTCCGCGACTAAGTCGATTTTGTGGCGCCGGGGCAGCGGGGCCAGGGACCCTGTTTTCAATTGATTGCCAGAATTACCCCAAACGTCTGGAAACGTCAGACTGTCTTGATCAATCAGCATTAGATAAAACAGCTGTTGGAGAAAATGTTTATTCATGGCACGGTGTTAATTGCAAGAAAGTGGAGGAGCTTAATCTAGATCAGTCCATGTTCTGCACTCATAATAAAGTCCTGCTCCTGCTCTCTCTCTCTCTATATATGCCGTGTTGCATAGCGTGACAATAAACATCTTATTTTAGCTTTATCTTTTTTTTCTATGGCAGTGGTTCTAAAACTCTAGGACGCGTGTGCGTGTGTGTGTGTGTGTGTGTGTGTGTGTGCGCGTGTGCGTGTGCGTGTGTACGTAAATGTCTTTAAATAAATACTTTTTGAAATGTCTTATGAGGAAAATTAACGGAGAATAATTTCCTGGGCCCTGGTAGGGGGCGGGACTGCGACGCTCTATACTGTTGTGCGTACTTATACGTACATGTGTGAACTCATACAGTACATCATCCTCTATGTCGGGTGGAAACCATAGACTGTATAGAAAAATATGGACAAAGCGTTCCGCGGGTCTAACATGAACGTAAAATGAAGCCTGTCAGTCCTTGCAATGGAAGTCGCCATCTTTCTAGATCCGTTTTGGCCCAGCTGGCCCATTTGCTGGCCCAGACAACGTTGGTTTTTATTTTGACTCGAGTGGGTGGGGGATCCCGTTCATAGACTGTAACGGTAGCCACGCCCCTCAGAACATGCGCGACTTTATGGTCATTTTTTTTTAAATGGGACCATAATTTACCAAAAAGAATATTATGACATTAGAAATGAGACTTTAAACTAGTGACTGGAAGCAAAAAGTATTCATGACCATGTTTATTAAGGTAATACAGTCTAGGTGAAGTTGGGCCCAAATACATGGACTTCTATGGGGCTATGGGTTTTTCTGGGTCCAGTGACAGCGGCACAACAGGCCATTATATGAACTTTCATTTCCTTAGTGGCTTCACAAAATATCTGTCTGACTGCTTTTGATGCTTTCGTGTGACGGTGCAGTATAGGATCAAGTAGACTGCTATTTCAAGCAAAATGTTAGGTCATGGACATGAGAGATTGCTGCCCCGACAGCCAACGACATACCTGAGCGTCTTCGGCTTTTAGTGGACAAAACAAGACCCCCCCCTCCTCCCGCAAAACAGAACGGCGACCATCTTAATGGAACGGGCCTGTCAAGGTGCACGCTCCCATTATTTAATCACCGGCTGTCCTCGGGCTAGAGTCGCATTGAAAAGCGGTGGTGGTGGTGGTGGTGGTGGTGTCGCACAATGCTTTGTCCTCGGCGTCGACGTGCAGGGGTCACTGTCAAGTGACAGCGGCTAAATCCACTTTGACGACCACGGAACTCGACTCAACGGAAATGTAAATAAGCCACGTCCATTCTTCAGGAGCAGCCTTAGCGTCTTGGCCGAGTGTTGTGCTGTCGTTGCAGAATGTATATATGGAGGAGCTGAGAGCACGGGGTTTCCACTTGAGTGCTTTGTGCACACTGGAGTTGAATCAATCACGTTTTAACCACTTGTCTCGGGCCTTCTAAAGCGGGGGTCTTCAAGGTCCCCTTAGCTGAGAGAGAGAGAGAGAGAGAGAGAGAGAGAGAGAGAGAGAGAGAGAGAGAGAGAGAGAAAGAGAGAGAGAGAGAGAGAGAGAGAGAGAGAGAGAGAGAGAGAGAGAGAGAGAGAGAGAGAGAGAGAGGGACAGGGACCCCCCACTACATAATGTATACAATTGTATTGCAGATAAAAAACCTTCCCACTGATTTCATAGGTAGGCTATAGCTTGTAATAGACTTGTTTGTTAACACAGGATCGTATCTTATATGTTTTATTCAAGTTCATCATTCATTAACAATTTAAATCCTCAAAACTTACACCAAACCTCTTAGAGGATAGATCTTCAAGCTCACAACGCATCGGTAATGATTCACCATGGATCCTGAAAGGCTATAGGTTCCAGGCTTAAAATAATGAATATTCATTTTTCCGTTAAACTCTATGGGCTGGAATGCAATCTTTTTTCGTTCATACTTTTTCGTTCAAAACATTAGAGCATTTCAGCTCCTTCACTATAGAAACTTCATTTAAACTTTAAAATCTTCTTCTGGGAATTGGGGGCTTCTATTCAGCCTTTTGAAAAGTTGAATTGTTTTTGAAATATTGCCCTTTTTTGCACTCTCATGTTATCTTCAGGCTTTTGATAATTTAAACTCCTAGAAACTTCATTCAAACTTATTCCACTGCTTTGGGGAATTGTCTGCTTTTTATCCTTTTTATAATGTCTTGAAAATGTATTGTTAAAAAAAGTAATGGTCAGAAACTCAGAATCATTGTATTTATCATGTATTTATTTATCAGTATTTATTACATAACTTTTAAACGATTAGCTACCATAGCAATGGATTTGAGTAATTTTACTATTTTGACTTATTTCATTATTTTTGCTAACTCTTGTATCGGAGCTGTGCCATTTATTATTATTATAGTTTTTTTTTTCCATGACCATGGCCCAACACGCTAACGACTAATTAGATCCACCTGCGCCTTTGATGTTTACTCAACCAATCTGCCTTTGATATGCAAATCAGCACCATGCTCCTAAAGGCACATTGCACTCAAATGGTACTTATCAATCTGGCGATCAGGGCAAAATAACAAAATTGCTTCTTCACAAATCACACATAATTATGATAAAATGCCTCATATTACTGTCAGTTCATTTCTAACCAGCAAGCTTCTAGAATGGAATGTAGTTATCGGACCCCAAGAAGAATAGCATTACCATCTACAATTGCACTTTACAATTTAGGCACTTAATTAGCAGATGCTCTTGTGATTTATCCAGAGCGGCATGCAATAAGCAAGGGTAAACACAGTGCATCACCTTTATAGAGACAGTTTAGTGCCTCGGTATAGGACCTCGCATCAGTTTATACAATATACTATCAAAATAACACTATCCTCACTTGCACTACAGTGAGAACCAATGGAGATCCATAATAAACAGAGAAAAAAAGAGAAAGGAAAGGAAACAATTCAGTCCAATTGGACCCAGGGTGCCACTTGTTTTCTATTCTCCAGTAATTAATTGCAATCACCTGCTGTCCCGGGGTCTCAATTAAAAGGAAAGGAGGACGCTGTCCTGTCCTCCCTGAAGGGAAATCACTGCTCTGCATTGACCTCGTGGCTTTGGCTCAGTGTGAGCGCCACAGGGGCGCAGTGGGAGGTTAAGAGTGTCCCGGGGACACTTTAACCACTCTCCACCTGGCGTCCCTATGTCGGCCATGATGCAATTATACGTGAAAATGCTACAAATGTCCCAGAATTTCCATTCTCAATAGTATACTAGAGAAAATACTATTGGGGTTTGTTGAGGTGAGATCAACCACATGGAATGAATTCTGTACTGCAGGCCATAATGGAGCATGTCTTTGAGTGTACTAGGGTTTGATGAGGTCAGATCAACATAATGGAATGTCAGAACAGGTCAGCTCCATATATGGAGATCTAAGAGTTTTATGAGGTCAGATCAAACATTTGGAATTCATTCTGTATTGTCTATATGGAGAGTGTCACGACGAGGCATGTCTGTCTGTCTGTCTGTCTGTCTGCCTGTCTGTCTGCCTGCCTGCCTGCCTGCCTGCCTGCCTGCCTGGCATGGGTGGCTGGATGGCTGGCTGGCTGGCTGGCTGGCTGACGCAGGTTTCCATAGTAAACTGCGACCCACCGTCGCGAATCAAGAGACGAGAGGCATCTTGGCATTGCACGTGTTGAAGTGCAGGGAGAGGAAAGAAGTGGTCCCTCGTGTGTGTCTGGGCTTTAGTGGAGTCAGCCCTGTCAGACACACAGGGTTATTAGACCAACAGTTACACCTGGACAAGGGTTCCTCCTACCCACGTGAGTATGGCGGTAGAGCGCACTTGACAGCTTGACGTTGGATCTCTCTCTCTCTCTCTCTCTCTCTCTCTCTCTCTCTCTCTCTCTCTCTCTCTCTCCCTAATGAGATCTCACCTTAAAATTCAATCTCCTGTGATCGGACAGGCGAGAGCTTGTTACGGCTGACTTGCGTCACGTGCATTCCCCCCCATGGGCCTCTTCTATTCTATACCTCCCTCGACAACTCCGCAAGTTTTCTCCTGCATTCTTCTGCTACGGGATGAAGGACGTTATTGGGCCGATCTCGCAAGTCATATATAGGGCTGTGTAGCGTTTATGTTGTTGTGGTGGATCCCCCAGATAGAGGCATGTATACGTACTGTATGTCTGAGTTGTACTATAGGCCATACTATACCACTTTGTGAAGAATACTTCGATTGGTTGTTTTATATATTGTAGCAAAACCCAGTGCCGGCTCGATATATGCTTTGCTGCTGCAGCATGGCATCTAGTTACAGTAAGCCACATTCTCTATACCAGTTGTTCACAAAGTGGGGTCTGGGGACCCCCAGGGGTCCTTGAGTGGAGTTCCAGGGGGTCCCCATCAGCTAAATGATAGTTAGGAACCAAATGGACCCTTATAGTACTGTAACTCTGAGAGTGTACAAATGGAACCTTTGCACACTCTCAGAGTTATTAACATTGATTTTACAATATAAATTGGTGGCCCAGAGATATGAATGCCATCAAATGGGGGTCCGTAGCCTAATAATATGCATGTCAAACTGGGGGTACCTGAAAATAATATGGTTGAGGGTCACTGCTAGAGCTGTAAACATCTTCTCTTATGGGGCTCCTTGGCATAATGTTTTCTAATGGGGGTCCGCTGGGCTAATTAGTATCATTTTGGGGGACATGAAAAGGTTATACCAGCTGCTTTTGGCAAACCGGTTCCCGTTGTTGACTTATTATATTAAGCAAGGCTCCTTCGAAAGCCTACGCGGGTTGAGCTAGGACGCGCTGTGATTGGCCAGTGCACTTGTGCAAGGACCCGCTGTGATTGGCCAGTAGCCACTGTGAGTGGCAGTCGGGGCAAACGCTCTCGCCAGAACATTATTTCCTAATTCCCTTAAAGTTACCAAAACTTAAAGTTAAACCAAAACTTAAACTGAAATGACCAAACACGTAGAAAGTGTTCACTATGCAGAATGATTTCACGTGTTTTCAAATATACAATGTGTATGTTGTTTGTTTTAGTTTAAAAAAAGAAAAACGATTGTGAGCTTGTAGATCGGCTATTTTCAACTGGCCGAAATGTATACGAGCAGAAGTGGCTATACTGTGGTTACTGTGTATAATAATAATAATAACTAGAACTGCACTCTGCCGAGTGCATACTTGCTTGTTGCACACTAGTAGGCCATAAATGGCCTACTAGTGCGCAAGCAGAGCGCGCAAGTACTTTCGACCGCTGGAAAGTATCACATCTCAGTATCTCTGTGAAGGAACGTTTGAAATGTATAATCATTACGTGTAACTATTTGCTACCTAACTACTTTTTTACAGAAAAATGAATCATTGATATGTGATGAAAAAAAAGGTATATAAACTGAATTAAAATATATTATACAGTATAATTATTTTATTACTTATTGTAAATTGTCAATTGTTTTAAATGTATTTCATTTTGTACTATAGTGATATTAATACTAAATCATGATCAGAGTAATATGTGTCTCTAACTTCAATTTCTGTAATAATACTTTCAAATTTGTTGAAATATACATGATCTAAAATACTTCCGAAATCTGTAGTTGGATTTGTATTTAATTGTTTAAAGCCTAATCTTGACATGAAGGTCTTTATATTTATATCTTTTTCAGTATAATGGTCTTCATTGAAATCTCCTATTATCATAATTGTGGAAGTCGGAGATGATAGTGAGTAGATGTGAGTAGTGAGTAGTGAGTAGTTGTAATTTGTTGTAATTTGATTAGCAGTATACTGTGGTTACTTGGTTCCAAAAAGTGAAGACAAGTTTTCTTCAACGGTAAATCTGTGCCTGGTTTGCTGGGACTAGTTACAACATTACGTCATCCTTGAGAGAGTACATGGTGTGTATATGACGTAATGTTGTAACTTGTAACTTGTAACTAGTCCCAGCAAACCAGGCACAGACTGTATGTAGTTGTTCTAGTTACAACTACATACAGAGTATGTAGTTGTAATTTGATTAGCAGTATACTGTGGTTACTTGGTTCCAAAAAGTGAAGACAAGTTTTCTTCAACGGTAAATCTGTGCCTGGTTTGCTGGGACTAGTTACAACATTACGTCATCCTTGAGAGAGTACATGGTGTGTATATGACGTAATGTTGTAACTTGTAACTTGTAACTTGTAACATTACGTCATATACACACCATGTACTCTCTCAAGGATGACGTAATGTTGTAACTAGTCCCAGCAAACCAGGCACAGATTCACCGTTGAAGAAAACTTGGCTTCACTTCGAAGAGACCAAGCGAAACGATTACTTGCGCGCTCTGCTTGCGCAAGTAACTACATACAGAGTATGTAGTTGTAATTTGATTAGCAGTATACTGTGGTTACTTGGTTCCAAAAACAAGTTACAAGTTACAACATTACGTCATATACACACCATGTACTCTCTCAAGGATGACGTAATGTTGTAACTAGTCCCAGCAA
>NC_137869.1:42695170-42717670 GCF_963924005.1 Protomyctophum bolini
GTAACAGGAAACCAGAACTTCACTGGAGCCCGATCAATATACTACGGGGTTCAAGTGGTTAAAGGACCTATAACATAAAATTCAACATTTTCCATTTATTTTGTGTTTTTGGGGCTCCCATGTGTGTTTTATATCCCCACAAATAACCCATTTTGAACAATCATATTATAGGTGCTTTAATGGAAATTGCTCTCAGGAACAGCTCAACTGATTTTGTCCTCCTGGTGGTGATGTCATCAATGTCACCCTACTTTGTATAATTCCTCCTCTCCTTCAGTCTTCAGTTCCAAATTAGCATTTCTACTTTGTTTACAATGTCCACCATTGTTGATTTTCCAAGCTGGCATGGAATGGAAACAAGCCTGGTTTTATCATTAGACTGCATTATTAGTAAACATTAGTCTGCAGTATTAGTAAACATTAGAATGCAGTATTAGTAAACATTAGACTGCAGTATTAGTAAACATTAGACTGCAGTATTAGTAAACATTAGACTGCAGTATTAGTAAACATTAGACTGCAGAATTAGTAAACATTAGACTGCAGTATTAGTAAACATTAGACTGCAGTATTAGTAAACATTAGACTGCAGTATTAGTAAACATTAGACTGCAGAATTAGTAAACATTAGACTGCAGCATTAGTAAACATTAGACTGCAGTATTAGTAAACATTAGACTGCAGTATTAGTAAACATTAGACTGCAGTATTAGTAAACATTAGACTGCAGTATTAGTAAACATTAGACTGCAGTATTAGTAAACATTAGACTGCAGTATTAGTAAACATTAGACTGCAGTATTAGTAAACATTAGACTGCAGTATTAGTAAACATTAGACTGCAGAATTAGTAAACATTAGACTGCAGTATTAGTAAACATTAGACTGCAGTATTAGTAAACATTAGAGTGCAGTATTAGTAAACATTAGACTGCAGTATTAGTAAACATTAGACTGCAGTATTAGTAAACATTAGACTGCAGTATTAGTAAACATTAGACTGCAGAATTAGTAAACATTAGACTGCAGTATTAGTAAACATTAGACTGCAGTTGTTATATTTAGTAAGTGTGACCCAAGTGCACAGCAAGAGAGGAGGCGTTGTTCAGGTTTAGTTCAGGTTTATTCACAAAAGGTTTGTATGGAAGGGAGTGGGGTAGTAGTAGATCGGTGGCTCTCCAGGTTGGCCAAACTCAGCATGGGATTCCAAACACTGAGGAGGAGAAGGAGAGGAGGCGTCAGTCTTCAGATACACAACAAGGCAGGAGTTGAAAACCGTGTAAGGTTGCACGGCAGGGAAATAGCTAAGTGAGGCTAAAACAGTAACTATAGCTCTAACTCAGTTTAACAACACATAAAGGCTTGAGCTGTACTTTACCATACATGTAGACATGTGAAGCTCTGGCGTGGAATGAAGGGCAGACTGGGCTTTTGTAGAGGCAGTGCTTGATTGCAGGATGGAAGACAGGTGCAGAGGATTGGTGCAGGAGAGCAGGTGTGCTGAGTAGAGCCATGGAGTAGTCAGTGAGGGGGGAGTGGCTAAGCAGTGCTTGCATGTGGAGGTGAGGAGGAGTGAGCCGTAACAGTACCCCCCCTCCGAGGGGCGCCTCCTGGCTACCTCCCGGGGGCGTCGGGGTTGGCCCTGTAGAAGTCCCGAAGGAGCGAGGGATCCATGATGAGCTTTCTGGAGATCCAACTGCGTTCCTCGGGGCCGTAACCCTCCCAGTCCGCCAGAAACTGGAAACCTCGACCTCTGCGCCGAACCTTCAGTAGCCGCCGAACTGTCCACTGGGGATGCCCGTCGACCATCTGAGGCGGCGGAGGGGTAGGGGCAGAGGGCATGAGAGGGCTCGAGGACACAGGCTTGATCTTGGACACGTGAAACACGGGATGTACACGCAGAGAGGCCGGGAGCTTGAGACGCACAGCCGCCGGACTCAGGACGTGGTCAATCTCGAAGGGACCGACAAACCGGGGAGCCAACTTCTTGGAAGGCACCTGGAGCGGTAGATCGGCAGAGGAGAGGTACACACGTTGCCCAGCCTGGTACACCGGAGCAGGAGTGCGGCGACGGTTGGCCCCACGGCAGGAACGCTCGTTGGAGCGAAGCAGGGCGGCGCGGACCTTCTTCCACACGCGCCGACACCGACGGAAGTGGGCCTGGACAGAGGGGACAGAGGCCTCCGACTCCTGGAGAGAGAACAACGGGGGTTGGTAACCCAGAGAGGCTTCGAAAGGGGACCTGCCAGTGGCGGCGCAGATAAGGGCATTGAGTGAGTATTCCACCCAGGGTAGATCCTTGCTCCAGGAGGTGGGGTGGAGAGCAGAGATACAGCGGAGGGCCGACTCCAAGCTCTGGTTGGTCCTCTCAGCCTGGCCGTTGGATTGTGGGTGGTATCCCGAGGAGAGGCTAACGGTGGCGCCGATCTCCTTACAGAAGGCCCGCCAGACCTGCGACGTGAACTGCGGGCCCCTGTCAGAGACAATGTCACTGGGAAGCCCATGAAGGCGGTAGACATGCTGGGTGAGGAGTGCGGCCGTCTCCGCAGAGGATGGGAGCTTAGGGAGCGCCACTAGGTGCACCGCCTTGGAAAACCGGTCCACCACAGTGAGGATGACGGTGTTCCCATTAGAAGGGGGAAAACCGGTCACAAAGTCCAAGCCAATGTGAGACCAAGGGCGGGTGGGCACAGGGAGTGGGCGAAGAAGGCCAGCCGGTGGCCGGTGTGACGCCTTGGCACGGGAACAGGTGGCGCAGGCAGCGACAAACTCCCGGACGTCAGTCCTCATTGACGGCCACCAAAACCTCCGGCTCAGGAAGGAGAGGGTGCGCTGATACCCGGGGTGGCAAGCAAACTGGCTGGAATGGCCCCACTGCAGCACTCGGGAACGCACCGAATCAGGCACGAAGAGCCGGTGACGAGGACCATCGTCTGGACCCGGCTCAGCTTGTTGGGCCTGTTTGACCTCAGCCTCAATGTTCATGGTGACCGCTCCTACGATACAAGCAGCCGGAACAATGGGTTCAGGCTCGGCTGAGGATTTCTCCGGGGCATGTTGTCGGGACAAGGAATCCGCCTTGGTGTTACTGGAGCCAGGCCTGTAGGTGATGGTGTATCTGAACCTATCCAGGAACTGTGCCCACCGTGCCTGGCGAGAGTTGAGACGCTTGGCCTCCCGGATGAAGGTCAGGTTCTTATGGTCGGACCAGACCACCGTGGGCTCTTCAGCACCCTCCAGCCAGTGGCGCCACTCCTCAAAGGCTGCCACCACAGCTAGCAGCTCCCTATTCCCAATATCGTAGTTCTCCTCGGCTGGGCCAAACCGGCGGGAGAGAAAGGCACAGGGGTGTAGCTTCTGGTCCTTTACAGACCGCTGGGATAAGACAGCCCCTAGACCGATGTCAGAAGCATCTACCTCCACTATGAATGGCCTGGAGGGGTCTGGATGGAGAAGGACAGGGGCTGTGGTGAAGTGCTCCTTGAGGGTAGCAAAAGCGGCACCGGCAGCAGGCGTCCAGACGTAAGGACGCAGAGTGGAGGTGAGTCGAGTAAGAGGGGCAGCTATGCGGCTGTAGTTCCGAATGAAACGGCGGTAGAAATTAGCAAACCCTAGGAAACCTTGGAGCTGTCTGCGGGTCGTGGGTTGCGGCCAGTCGACGACGGCTTGGACCTTGTGGGGGTCAGGACGGATACAGCCATCCTCCACAATGAGTCCAAGGAACTCCACAGAAGGCGAGTGAAAGACACATTTCTCAGCCTTAACGTACAGACGATTCTCCAAGAGACGCTGGATGACCATACGGACATGCTGGATATGTTCCTCAATGCCCCGGGAGAATATCAGGATGTCATCAAGGTAAAGGACCACGAATACCTCTAGCATGTCCCGGAGCATGTCGTTCATGAGAGCCTGAAAGACTGAGGGGGCATTTGTGAGACCGAAGGGCATGACCAGGTATTCGTAGTGTCCACGGGGTGTCTTGAAAGCGGTCTTCCATTCATCCCCTTTACGGATACGCACAAGGTGGTATGCGTTCCTGAGATCCAACTTGGTGAAGATGGTAGCACCGACGAGGGGTTCAAAGTTGGAGCTCATGAGGGGGAGAGGATATTTGTTCTTGATGGTGATGTTGTTGAGCTGCCTGTAGTCTATGCACGGCCTCAGATCCCCACCCTTCTTCTTGACGAAGAAAAAGCCCGCTGCCACCGGGGATGTGGATGGACGTATAAGACCCTCAGCCAGACAGCCATTAATGTAACTGTCCATAGCTGCCTTCTCAGGTAGTGAGAGGTTGTAAAGGCGACTGGCTGGAAGCGGAGCGTCAGGATGGAGCTCGATGGCACAGTCGTAGGGTCGGTGAGGAGGAAGAGTGCACGCTCGCTCCTTACTGAATGCCTCACCCAGGTCGTGGTACTCAGGAGGGACCTTGGAAAGATCAGGAGGGGCAAGACTGGGTCGTTCAGGCAGAGAAGGCTTCTGGGCAGACCGAAGGCAGCGGGCGTGGCAGGGAATGCTCCAGCTGAGAATGCGGCCCGAACTCCAACAGACGTGAGGGTTGTGGAGCTCCAGCCAAGGTCTGCCTAGGATGAAAGGTGTGTCAGGAGAGTCGATGACGTAGGGACGGATGCTCTCTACGTGATTTCCTGAGACAGTGAGGGTGAAAGCCCCGCATTGGTGTGTGACAGGACCCATGGGGTGGCCATCCAAAGCGAAAGCAGAGAGGGACTTCTCCAGAGGCACAATGGGGAGTCCTACCTCCTGGGCGTAACGTTGGTCCACGAAGCTCTCATCAGCACCAGAGTCGATCAGGGCAGGAACGGTGAGTGTGTGCCCCGACCAGGCAAGAGTGACAATGAACCTGGACTTGCTGGAGCGGGACAGGGGGTCGGACAAGCGGCTCACTCGGAACCCCCGAGCGGGTGAGCCCTGTCTTTTGGCAGTCGGCCTGAGGAGGCTCTGGAATGCAGGATGGGGCAAGAGTCCACAGAGTGTGCTGAACCTGCACAATACATGCAGAGCCCCCGTAATCTTCGGTGGTCACGTTCAGCAGAGGTTAAGCGGGCTCGGCCCAACTGCATAGGCTCCTCACCGGCGGAGGTAGCGAGATCAGGAAGGAGAGCAGGCCGGCTAAGGCTGGCTGATGGCGAGGAAGACGGCCCAGCAGCAGGACGAGACTGGTGAGCCTTCTCACGTTTGCGTTCCCGGTGACGCTCATCAAGGGAAATAGAGAGGGAGATGAGTTGGTTCAACGTGCAGGGCTTCTCTCTCCCAGACAAGGCATCCTTCACGGGCTCTGACAAGCCCCGCCGGAAAGCACTGAACAACGCAGGCTCGTTCCACTGACAACGAGCTGCAAGGATACGAAATTCTGTGGCATACTCCGCCACAGAGCTAGAACCCTGCTGGAGGGTGGAAAGGACTGAGTCTGCATCCTGCCCATGGACATCATGATCGAACACAGTCCTGAACTCCTCAGAAAATGCAGCATAGTCATGCATGTAATGTGCCGAGCCCTCACGACTAGCCATAACCCACCGGCGAGCCTGACCGGTGGTGAGATTTGCTATGTAGGCTATGCGGGCGGCGGCAGTAGAATACATGCTCGGTTGAAGTGCAAAAACATACTCACACTGCATGAGGAATTCACGGCAGTGGGCGAAAGACCCGTCATAGAGAGCCGGTGCCACCAGATGGGGCTCTCGAGTGGGTGGCATGAGGGCCGGGTCCGGAGCAGGCCCAGACTGGGCAGAAGCGGGCACGGGGGGAGCCGTGGGTGGAAGGAGTCGAGCACTGAGTGCAGCAACCTGGTCAGCGAGATTCTGGACCACGGCAGAGAGCTGGTCCACCTGGGCTTGCTGTTGGTTGGCCTGGGACTGTTGAAGAGCTGTAACCCCTTGGAGATCCTCTTTAATACTTATGACAGCATTAGAAGCCTCCGTTAATAGGCGAGAGTGTTCATTCAAAACTTGTCCCTGGACCTGAAATGATTTCTCCATGCTGGCTGGGTCCCGATGGCCAGAGCTTACTGTTATATTTAGTAAGTGTGACCCAAGTGCACAGCAAGAGAGGAGGCGTTGTTCAGGTTTAGTTCAGGTTTATTCACAAAAGGTTTGTATGGAAGGGAGTGGGGTAGTAGTAGATCGGTGGCTCTCCAGGTTGGCCAAACTCAGCATGGGATTCCAAACACTGAGGAGGAGAAGGAGAGGAGGCGTCAGTCTTCAGATACACAACAAGGCAGGAGTTGAAAACCGTGTAAGGTTGCACGGCAGGGAAATAGCTAAGTGAGGCTAAAACAGTAACTATAGCTCTAACTCAGTTTAACAACACATAAAGGCTTGAGCTGTACTTTACCATACATGTAGACATGTGAAGCTCTGGCGTGGAATGAAGGGCAGACTGGGCTTTTGTAGAGGCAGTGCTTGATTGCAGGATGGAAGACAGGTGCAGAGGATTGGTGCAGGAGAGCAGGTGTGCTGAGTAGAGCCATGGAGTAGTCAGTGAGGGGGGAGTGGCTAAGCAGTGCTTGCATGTGGAGGTGAGGAGGAGTGAGCCGTAACAGCAGTATTAGTAAACATTAGACTGCAGTATTAGTAAACAGAGTGCAGTATTAGTAAACATTAGACTGCAGAATTAGTAAACATTAGACTGCAGTATTAGTAAACATTAGACTGCAGTATTAGTAAACATTAGACTGCAGTATTAGTAAACATTAGACTGCAGTATTAGTAAACATTAGACTGCAGAATTAGTAAACATTAGACTGCAGTATTAGTAAACATTAGACTGCAGTATTAGTAAACATTAGACTGCAGTATTAGTAAACAAGTACAAAGGCAAGAATAGTAACAACAACTTCCTTTCTTGACTTAAGCAAATACAGAACATCAACCACATAAGCATTAAGGTCAAGCCAAATATCAGTCCAGTGGTATAATAATAATAATAATGAGTCAAAGCTCAAATTCAAAGGCAGAGGAGCAAGGCGTGACAAGTACCAACTTTGAGGGACATAGACAAAAAGTTATTCCTGCTTTAAGCTAAATCAGTTTTAAAAAAGCACGTGGGGTGAGTAAAATCAACTAATTAACAATAATTTAACCTACAGTAATAGTCCTACAGTTCCTATTTGCCCTTACAACCTGGATCAGTGTAAATGTCAGATCTCTCTTTCACCCCAGCCAGCCATGGCAGACTCACCACTGTATACTGCACTGTACCGTACCGTACCGTACCGTACACCATGGAGAGGACGGAAACAGAACAGAGCACCTTGTCAAGGTTTCAGACATGAAGCGGGGGGCAGACGGGCGGTCAGACGGACAGACGGCGCGGGGCAAAAAGCACAACTTACAAAGGGCACCGTGGGGCCAGCCTTTTCGCCCGGAGGTGAACAGCCCCCCCCCCCTCCCCCCCACCACCTCCCTTTCCCAAAGTTGCTGAAGTGCTCTTTCCGCTCCTAATGAATGATGCATGGGCGGCTGGAGTTTGGCTGGGGGTTGAAGGAGAGAGAGCGAGAGAGAGGCAGAGGCAAAGGCAAATGAGCATTGATCAAGGGCGCTAAAATTACACTGAGCTCAGCTATAGTTGCCTCCGCCGGCTTCACCTAAGCAGCGGAGGAAATGGCCTTCAACCGTTAGGTGGATGAAACGCTCTTGATAGCGGGGGTGGTGGTGTATACGACGTATAGGTGGGGGTGGTGGTATGAGGAGTTAGATATAAGGCGGTGGGGGGGGGGGGGGGCTTATATATATATATATATACACGTCATAGGGATAAGGCTAAAGTGAGACGGGCCGTGAGGGTGACAGGGATTGGGGGAGGGGGGGGGTGGAGGGGGGGGGGGGGGGAGATAAAAGGAAGGGGGATGGAGGGAGGGAACGGAATGCTAAGAGGGAAGGAGAGGTAAGGCGATACGGAGGACCACGGAGGCGACAGATTGATGGATGGCCGTGCCTGCTAGCGGACGGACACTGAGCAGAGCCATGCGTGTTCGGCGCACACGCACCGGCACACACGCACGTGACGTAGGCATGATTGTGTATACGTGTGCACGTGTGTATGTGTAGTGTACAGGTGTTTGCAAAGGCTCAATATATTATGTAACTTAGATACAGTAGATAGCATTTTATGTAGACTTAGTTATGTAGACTTCTATGTAGACATAGCACTATATAGTATATATATGCATATAGTTTCATTATGTAGATTTCCCACTGTTATGTTCTTAGCTTATGTATATATGATTCACGATAACTACTTTTTTATGCCATGTTTTTTTGTTCTTGCTTAATGTAAATCGCTCTGGATTAAGTGAGATTAAATGCCTGAATTGTAAATTCAAAGCATTCAAAGCCAATTGTACACACGAATGTGCATACATGATACATGCACACATACAGACATACATATTTGCATAAATATGGGAGACACATTACTTGTTATTGCATTGTGCCCCTGCGTGTGTGCGCACGCAAAGTAAATCACCATATGTACGTACATGTGGCATACTATATACAGTACACACACACACACACACACACACACACACTCACACACATACGTACACACACACACACACACACACACACACAAATGCACGTCCGCACACACGCACACCAACATGCACATAACATGCCAGTCACAATTTTTACTGCATGTTAAGTACACATGTGAAAGCAATAACATGCTGGCATATAAACGGCACGCACGCACACGCGCACGCACGCACGCACGCACGCACGCAGAATGGGACACAAACATGTGGGCAATCTCTATCTCTCTGTCTCTCTCTCTTAGACACAGGATGCACACACACTCACGGCCGCACGCCCACGCGCACATGCCCGCGCACACAACATGACATTCTCTATCTCTCTCTCTCTCTCTCTCTCTCTCTCTCTCTCAGAGGCAAACTCATGGCCGGTGACGCACGCACGAGCACGCAGGCACGCACGCGCACCTATGCATGCATGCATGCACGCACGCACGCACACACACACACACGCAGACCAAATTAATGGGCTGTGTACTAGCATGGGGCATGGCATGCTGACTAATAACAGTAAACAAGTATCACCATGGGGCCGTTTTCAACCAGAGACCAGTAATGGTTATTACCGTCATCATTCTTGCCATGATTATCTGGGCCTGTCGTTAGCCAAACACTGTCTGGCACAGAGAGAGAGAGAGAGAGAGAGAGAGAGAGAGAGAGAGAAAAACTGACAACAGTGCTCTCCATAGTCTAGTCCTCTGGTTTCCGTCGTCTGCACATCTGTTTGCAAGGTGCCACTGCCCTGCGTGAAGGGGTTTTATACAAGTACGCTGGGATGTATCTGTTACCAGGCAGGCCGTTTAAACCAGAGCTGCTGCCACCGTCCCAGCTGTTCCTTAGTGTCGTAACGCTGCAGCTCTAAGCATGGGAGCAAGGGCTTGTGGGTAAGCAGAGGCTGGAAAGTAAGTAAGTACATCGTCTAAGTACATAATCTCCATTTTTCAACTTTTGCTGTTTTTTTGAGGGCCTCCTATGTACAGCTTTTTGTCCTGACATCGTGTCACATTCGCCAGTGACAATGAATGGAGAATTTACGCCATATGTGGTCGAGCAAATCAGGTTTTCTAAACACAGTGCAACTGTTTTAATTGAGCTCGGGGCTATATACTGTCGCATAAATGCAGTTGTTACATGCACATTTTTTTTAAACATTGTATCATGGTTAAAAGATAATAACAGATTTGGACATGATTGACAAGTACAACTTTGAGGTGCGTGTGTGCGTGCGTGTACGACAAAGCGCTCCTTGAAAGTTTTTTGAATAATTTACAATGACACAGAATTCTTTATTGTGTAAAAGCTGCACGTGTCGAATACCCTATTAAGTTCTATATTCATACTCCAGTTTTAGGAGGTGACCACCGAAACGGTGGTTATACTGTAGTAAAAACAGAGAGATGTGTTTGGGTGAGCGGTGGTGAGACGTGACACCGCAACGTGACGTCATATTGTAGTTGTTGGGCGGCTGTGGCTTAGGAGGTATAGAGCAGGTCGTCCAATGATCCCTGGGTCGGCGGTTCGAATCCCGGCTCCTCCTGTCCTGTCCACATGTCAAAGTGTCCACATTGCCTCCAATGAGTCGGTCGGTGTGAGCTCGCCACCATTACTGTGTGAATGTGGGAAGTGAGGGCGCTGGCGTCGACTGTTCGCCGCTTCACCTCCCAATGTATGAATGAATGAACCATTGTAAAGTGCTTTGAGCACTTGGAAAAGCGCTATAAAAATGCAATTAACTATGTTGTAGTTCTCCCAAGCACCGCACCTTATCACCTAAAACTGGAGTATATAAACAGGCCTTAACATGTTTGAAGGGCTTCATGTCTTGCTCACGGCCTCTCGTATACCTTTCTGTTATCCTATTCAGACACGGTCATACTCATCTGGTACGCGGGAGGGATGTCCTCGGTGGCAGCGGTGGCCGAACGGTTCGTGGAGCGGTCTTGATATCGGAAGGTCGCAAGTTCGTATCCCCGGAACGGCACGTTAAAATTACCACCGCTGAAGTGCCTCTTGGACAAGTCATTGAACCGCTATACCATGAAATGTTCTATGAGCAGGGCCTGGCTGTAAACAAGTTCTTGAGCTTAGTCCAGTTACCCTGGGTAAACATAGTACCTTTCCTTTCCTTTTCTCTTAGACTCCTGGCAGACATGCTCGGCTCCTCTCAGTGCACCACGCTCGGCGCTCTTAATGCGCCCACACGCAGCAGGCAGCCGTGCTCGATCGATAGTAATGCTGTTTAAGGCTGTGTAAAGCGGGCAGGCAGGTAACACTGCTGGCCCACGTCGAAGACTTATCGCATTTTCCCCCCTTCACTCCCTCCCGGCATCATATCGTCAGCGTGGTTTTCATCATTTTTTAATTTAAGTTATTAAGGGGGGGGGGGGGTGGGTCACAGAAGAGGGCTGTAGTGTGTAGATGTTGGACCGGTGACAGCGCTTCAGTAGAACCACGACATGATTAAATAACGCGGTATAAACAAGTCCGACCTCCCGGAGAGATGGCCTCAAGCAAAGGCACTTAGCGCTTGATAGCTCAGGTGAGGCTTTGACAGCGGCTGGCCTATACTGTGTTTTTTATGAGCCGGCAGCATGCAGCTCCCAGGCAACGTGAATATGTTTAGCGGTGTTAAGACAGTGTCAATGAAGTTATTATACACACACTGCTGGAGACAGAGAGAGAGGCAGTATAGTGTGCGACTGCATGTGCGTGCGAGTGGGCGTGCGGGTGCGTGTGTCTCTCATGCAACATCTTCACGGGCATAACTCGGATTGGCCCACCCGGACTGTCGGCTTCACGGATTGGCGGAGAGCCACGTCACGTTTGTGCCACTTAAGCCACCATAAGTCCCTGATTGGCTATAGCTCAGCTTAACTGATAGGCTGGTGGTGACGTCCTAATCCTATAATAATGATAATATAAAACTAGAAAATGCTGTTCCTGAAGAAACAGTGTGGGCTAATGTAGCTCTCTACTCGATGATGTGTTGGCCCACGTGCACATCACAGCCCCCCTCCCTCTGTCTTCCTATTGGTTGACCCACATCACGACGTCACGGGCTCCGGTGGTAATTTCCGACGGGGCATTAGTCCGACATGCGGGAACAACGGTCGGACTAGCGCTCGAACATGCGCCGCTCCCGTGCTTGCGGTCATGGTTAGGTTAGTGTTTGAGGTATAGGTTGTCAGTCTAATGACTGTCGGTCCAATAATAGTGTTGGAACCGAAGCCTGTACCCGTGACGATAATGACGATTATCGAATAATTACAATAATTAGGATAGTGGGCTCGCTACTCAAGCCCACAGTATTACACAGTAATCATAATAATATTGCAAACGATAATACTATGTAAAAAGCCTTGACTCTGCAATTGTTCAAGCACATTGGTCATTCTGTCAGCAGTGCAGGGCTATAGTAGAAAGTGTTCAGCCCTCAGTATTGACTGTCAATGAGACTGGGAAGACAGACAGTCTGCACTTCTTGGTTTAATGGGGCTATACAACAACAAGCACACAGACAACTCTTCTCTTTTCCCCAACCTAGCTTGTGGGCAGCAGTGGTGTAATGTAATTGAGTAGCCTATACTGTGAGTACTGTACCTATAAGTACGATTGTACGGTGCTTTACTTGAGTATGGGCATTTACTTCTTACTGCCACTACATCTCGGATCCAAATGTTGTACTTTTACTCCACTACAAAACATATACGTACATTAACCACTACTTTACTTTACTGTTTACTTTAAGTACATTTTTGACAACACTGTGGTACTTTCACTCAAGTACATTTTTGAATTGCGGACGTTTGCTCTATAGTAACAGAATCGTTCTATATCGCATACTAAGGCATCCCGAGTAAGACCTTTTCTTCTGGTGTTAATTGTCCTGACACCAAGCATCTATAATCTGCCAGTTCATTTCCCAAGTCGTCTTTGGAGGTACAGATAATGAGCTTGTTTTCTCTGTAAATTAGATTAGCAATTAGAATACATCATTTCTTTGTTATTTCGAGAAAACAATTGAAAGGTTTCCATACTGTTTGTTCAACTGCAATTTACAATGTAGGCATTTAGCAGACACTCTTAATCCAGAGACTTACATTAAGCAATAACAAAAAGCATGGCATATACATCACATTTATAAAAAGTAGTTATCGTGAAACATGCGTAAGCTAAGAACGTAACAGTGGAGTATCTATATCATGAAACTATATATGTAAACTATACACACTATACTATATATTATACATGTGTACTATAAAGTGCTGTGACTACATAAAATGCAATTCTAGTGCTGTTTACGTCACATGCTATTTGTTGCTGTCTACGTAACATGCTATAAGTCTGTTTAAAATACTATCTAATCCCGGAGTGTCTACAATTTTCAGCAGTCGCTTGGCTAATTCCTACTATGTTTTCAAGTTGGCAACCCGGCACAGCAGTGAAACTCAGATTTGACCTGCATTCTCCTGCAGGGCAACATGCAAACAAAGCCCCAGTATATGCCATGGGAATTGCATCAATGCATCACGCAACTGCAATTGTGCCGTCTTGAAAAAAACAAAAAAATCCCAAATTCCCAAAGTTATTTTTTGCTGATTAACCACTTAAGCCCTATACAGTACTATAGATATAAACCATATGTATACACTATGGATTCACTCCTAGGTCGTCAGGCGGGGCACATCTGGGATCAAGAATTAGGGGGTCTTAAACACATCATGACTGGATCTGGCCACGCTGCAACTTTTGATCGAGATAAACCCAAACATCTGCTGCTGATTAAAATGTGTGAAGGCACAACAACACCCAGCAGGGCCCCTGTGTGATTGTGTGAAGATTATTTTGCAAGTCATAATCTGCTTCACCAGAGAGGGAGGGAGACCCAAGGAGAGAGGTTAGAATGATAATAGATCACAGGCCAGTCGCCAGACATGAAACCCACAATGCTACAAAACACCCCACAGCCAACCGCAGACCTGCCAATACCAGCAGCTTGTACACACACTCATATCACCACAAAAAAAATACTTTTTTGTATTTCACTGGATAATACTGTATTATTTTGACCGCATTTCCGTTATGGAATTATGCATGGCAGGCATGCCTATTTAATATTTAATCCAACAGCATTACTTTCTGTGCTGATGTAACTTTTGTGATTGTATACTATAGGCCTGCTGTATATTTATTTATTTATTAATTCTTTTCATGTTGTCTGTGCAGACAATTCTGTTTGTTCTCTGACATTGCCGTTTCTACATCTTATCTTGGGGGGTTAAATCAAATAGAAAACATGCGAGCTGATCAAATACGTGTATTCCTCCAGCTCAAAATTAATTTGAAGATGAGCCGAGGGAAAAGGAAAAGGAGCGGTATGCATACAGTTTACGTATAGAGGGTTATGTATATGCGCTATAGGCTTTCACTTCTAGTGATTTATACAAGTTTAATAGTAAACTAGTAAAACATTACTACTATTATGTAAAACAATTATGTAAAATTATGATAAAGAATTAAAAAATAAAAACAAAACTATCTAAATTGTTGTACATTTAAAAACTACATTGATGACTATAACTACATTCTAGCTGATCTTGAGGCCTACAAAAACGGGAGGAAAAAAGGGTCGACTAGTGGATTTACTAGTCGACTAGTTTAATAGTCGAGTAGTTACTTAAAGCCCTATAGGGCTGTATTTTGCGTGTCTTAAGTACCAGGTCTTATTACTTAACTTAAGACCTGGATCAATGCCATTTGGCTATTCCGAGTGGCCAAAGCATTGACCACGCATTAACCACACTCTATTATGTTGAACTATTGGCTTCGATTCCCCATTGATGATGTCACTGTTAAGCAGGTTTCTGAATGGTCCTGCATATAGCACTCCTTTGAGACACATAGGCCGAGAAGGCAAAACATAGTACCATATAATAATATGGGCATTAGTGAGGACCAGTTATATGAAGACAGGTTGAAAATGGGTGAAGTCATCCTTTAAATCTCTCTACAAATTACAAAAGACAAGAGCTGCACCATTAACTAGTGTACGTGTTACTATTATATTGCTGGTTATGGCGTAACTTAGCTGCTATAGTGCATATGCCTATATATGAATCCACAGAGGGGTGTCCTGGCTAGGTGTGGCCATTACTGAGGTGTACACATATTTTATCCTTCCTATACAAACCCATTGTAACGTCAAACTCCATTTCCATATCATTTGAACCATGATAGATACACCGAAAACACCCGTCCTTGGTTCTGGTGACTCACCTAATACACGAGGAGGCTGTGTTCGTTTCGATTACCTTTTTTTCATTGCATGTATAAAACAAAAAAAATCACACCCGTGTGAAATGAGGGGCGCTCTTGTCATCGTACATTAATTCATGTTAGCGAACATTTGACATTGCTACATAAGGTACATAAGGTGGTCGGTCCCCTTATTGGCTGAGCGCTCCCACCTAACATGTGATTGGTTAGCCGATTTGCTCGTTTACATATGACGTACGTTTTCCCTCTTCAATGTCAATGGCGTTTAATGTTTTGATGTTTAATTTTACGTCATATTTAGCGGGATTCTGACGTCATTTCTCTGTTCATCTTCAATGGCAAAACTTGAGACGGGCGGGGACAAACGCTGTTTATCGAAGGGGCTAGCGCCCCTTAAAAATAAATAACACGGCCCCCTCACGTATTAGGAGGGCTGTAAATAAGTCCGTTGGATGAGGGCTAGGTGCACAGAAAAATGACATACCAAGAATTCTCCATTATTGCCAAAGATTTATTTTGTGAATAAATTCCAAAAATAATGTTCAAAAAAATGCCGCAGAAAAAATACTTCTTGTACAAAAATAAAAATATAACTCCAAAAATGAAAATAACAAACTTACATGATAATATGCTTAAAGTCAAGCACCCAGTCTGGACGTTACCAGTCCTAACACTGTCTTAGGGCAGAGCTTCTGCATCATGCCCACTCTCCCTCCATGTTCCCCCATGGACTGACTACCTGCAGTATAACTCAGGCCTCTCCCTAGTGACCCGTACCACCTGTCTAGAGACAGCTTTACACAAAACATTCACTTACATTTACTAGTGAACATATAACACAGAAACATTTCCAAACATGCACAGTATAATTGTCAATCCAAAATGATTAACAAAACCAGGTTTTAAATAACCCTTCCCGTTGCAATCATATTAAAGAATGTATTGCCAGAACCCGACACCCCTGCAACATGGTACAATCCCATTCAACCCTCCACCTATAAAAGGAGCAGTGGATGCAGTAGTGCCTCTTTTGTGACCAGGAAATGAGGATGGTGTGAGTAGTGAGTGTTTGACAACATAGTAATGGTAACTTAAACTGTTGACTGTGAAAGAAATAAATGTATGTTGACCAACCAATTGTCTGTCCAAATGATTATGAAATGAAATGAAATATGTATATAAAACTGTAAATAAGCCAAGATCCACTGATTGCTAACTTTAGCCGGCATAGTTAGCAAACAGTGTGTGATAATGACCATTGACAGACAGGTGGGAATATTGAGTGTGAAATGAGGGTTTGATAAACAGAAAATGAATTACAATTATGCATGTGTGGCTCAAGAGAACATGTCTTTATCACAAGGGCGGTATGAGTCACCAGAACCAGGTTGTGTTACAATGGGGTTTTTAGGTTTATAGGAAGGGGGTGCGTCCGATAAAATGAATATCAAATATCTAAATGCTGAATCGGGGGCATTCACAAAAGCCTGAGTAGACGATAAAATGGCCTAATTTAAATCCCTTTAAGAGTAATCTGATGCAGTGAACACTGGTTTCACCTGTTAAGCACACGAGTCCTATAAATATACTCATTTGACAGCGATTACCCACAACCGTCCTCTTCAAAGGCACGCAGCTGCACCGCGTGCGCCATTAACCTGATGGTGAATTATATTATATAGCTATATCTGTTATCTTCATTATACCGTCTCTCTCTCCCAACGGAGTCTCACATAAATGTCAACATCATTATAAATATCAAATGGAAAGCAGTAATATAACTGTATCTCTTAAAGTGCGTTGGCGAGGATGGATGGGGCCGTTCACTATATAGCCAGTAATTCGTTGATGATGTAGTCAAAGCGCTCTGCCGTTGTCTGTGTAGACATTAGAGCTGCCAAAAGAAACTTGTGTAAATCTTCAGTTGTTACTTAGACGTACATTATAGCAAATGCGTGTGGTTTTAACAGCTTTAATCCTCAGTCATGCCTATGTGGGCGTGATCCCACCCAGACATAACGCATCGCAGACACTTCAGTGTCCACAGAGAGTTGCCAGCTTGTAGATCTGCTATTTTCACTACTTTTGCGTGATATACTCTTGTATGATGAAGTACTGTATATGACAAGTTGAACAACGTCGAACAGCGACAATATCAACGCTTTTTACTATAGCATATGTGGATGTTGAAGATTGAGCTTATAAAATGGATTGATTGATTGATTGATTGATTGATTGATTACAGTCAAACAGTATACAGTCAAATACTTAGTTTAGACTAGTCATTGGTTAGACATGGGTTAAGGTTAGGTTTAGATGTGCTGCCCCGTGGGACAGGTTTAGGGTGAGGGTTTGAGATAGGTTGTAGTTGTATAGGACTAATGACTGGTCCAATGACTATAGTCTAAACCAAAAACTGTCTAAACTAAGTACTGCACACCAGTCAAACTGTCAAATTGTCTAGACACAGACAAAGTCTATATAGAGCGTGGCCATTCTGCCACCACTGTACTATAGTACAGGGGTTTTCAACCTTTTTTATACTGAAGTACCACCACGGAAAATATCTGGCACTCCAAGTATACCGCCACAATAACTGATGTTAAAACACAGGAGCGTAGCGTATAGACCTGCCACATCCTATTCAGCTATTATTAAACCCAGGAGGAAAATGTAATTCATTCTTTAGATTGCTTGGTTTTTGTTTTCCTAAGATATTCTTTCTGCTGCTCTGATGCACAACTGATATATATTACTGATATATATTTCTAATGTGATTCAATCCCTCCTAAAATATTACGGCTATAGGTGTGCTGTCATTCCAACACGGCTGCGGATAGCCCATTTCAAACAATATCTTTGTCAGAACAACTACCTGTATTCATATAAATATTTCATTCCACTTTTGTCTTTTTTCTCCTTTTGGGCTACTCCTCTGAGTAGCACCAGAGGGGGGCTCAAGTACCACTAGTGGTACTAGTACCAGTGGTACTAGTACTACTAGTACTAGTACTAGTACTACTAGTACTAGTACTAGTACTACTAGTACTAGTACTAGTACCACTAGTGGTACTAGTACTAGTACTGGTACTAGTACCACTAGTGGTACTAGTACCAGTGGTACTAGTACTACTAGTACTAGTACCACTAGTGGTACTAGTACCAGTGGTTGGGAACCCATGCTATAGAGCGCCGCAGGCCCGCCCCCTTTCAGAAAAGCGAGTGGCCCAGGAAGTGGAAGCCCCATGCATTCTCCCATCGGCACTTTTAATATAATTTATTTAAAGACGGTTACGCCGCGGACAAAGCCAATTCGGATCGTGACGAACCATGACAATGAACACAATCTTTTGGGCCGATCGAAAAATGTATAAGACGAAAAACAAAACAAATAGTGTTGTCTCCTGACTTTCTTTTCTTCTTTCTAATGATTTGTTCGGCCCAAAAGATTCCACCACATGCCATGACACACACACACACACACACACACACACACACACACAGTGGATCCCCACTATACTTGTCTCTGCAGTCGAAGCAACGCAGCTCACTTTGTGTCGGATGAAGACACAGTGAAACAGGAGCGCTGCATGCCTATACTCAACGTGATGAATGACGATACTCCCGGCTGAACATGATTAACACGTCGTTATACATGTGATCTAATTAATGACTCCCAACCCTCTCCCGGAGGACGTGATGACACTTAAAAAAGGCCAATAAGAGGACCTCTCGCACGATGGCGTTTGTTTCTGTTTGAGAGTCTATTATAGCCTGGCACTTATCGTGTTACGTATATTATGCTTGTTTATCTCTCCACCACAATGTCAATGTTTACATATTGTATAGCGGATTATTTACACAGACGCTTAGGTTCGTTAAGTTACCATGTGGCGGAGAAAGGACTCACGCTTTCTACTTAAGTGAAAGTGTAATATTTACTGCAATGTACTGTATAGAAATACTAGCTCTGTTACAAGTAAACGGCTGGATAATCAAAATGTATATTTGAGTAAAAGGGCATCGAAATGTACTTAAAGTACCAAAAGTAGGCTACTCATTGAGCAGAATGTCCCATTCTGAAAAATCCTTTTCATAATATATTATTTTATCCCACGATTTTGTAACCCATTTTTCACCCCTGTGTCAATCATCTAATCAGTGATCCTGGGCTCTACACACCCTCCGCCAACCTGGGGAGAGCAACAGACTTAACTCATGCTTCCTTCATGCTTGAGTGTCCAAGTTGCTCCTTTACACCTGACAGGGGGGAGTTTCCCTGGTTGGACGTAGCGCGTGGAAGGAACACGTTATTCCAACCAGTTCCTTTCCCCTCCATCAGGCGCCCAGGCTGGCCAGGTGGAGGCAGTTTAGAGACCAGGATTACTGCATGTTTTTGTGAGGGTATCTACCCTAGGGGACACGGGGAGAACATGCAAACTCCACACAGAAAAATCGTTTTCAAACGGGAATAGTTTGGCTATTTTCACAATAGAGCGTCGCAGTCCCGCCACCCTTTCATGACGGATGGAAATAATTCCCCGTTCATTTCCCCCCATAGACATTTCAAAAAGTATTTATTTAAAGATCTGTAAAGCCTCGAACAAAGCCAACTCGCATCGTGACAAATCATGACAACAAACACAATATTTTGGGCCAAACAAATAGTTTCACTTGGTCTGCCCCCCGGGGGTCTCCTCCCCAGTGGGACGTGCCTCGAGGACCTCCCTATACTAGGGAGACGCCCGAGAGGAATCCTAGATACCCGAACCAAGATGGCTCCTTTCCAGGCTCTACTCTATCAACTATCAGTTTAACTTTGTTTTGCAGTGCCAGTTTAAGCCGTCAATACAATTTGTTTTCGTTGTATTATAGCCTTGACCTTTTTGAGTATCGCCGTGACAGATGCAAAATGAAATGAAACAATAAAAAATCAAAGCCTTCTCACACAGAGAGAATACCAGAAAACCAGCTTTAATAAAAACAAATGACGACACTAAACAGAAATGGAATACCGAAAAGTCAAAAGGAATTCAAATTAAAAGTAATGAAAAATGCAAGACTAACCTTGCACTCTAGTGCTTTGTCTGTCTCTCACAGTTGCTCTAAGAGAGAGAGAGTGTGCGTACGTGTTTTTTTTATTGATTGAAGTATGTAATAACAGTTTTCAGTACATTTCAAGCATGCACGACAACTCAATACAAAAACTGTTAGTGCATGGACGACACCATAAAGCATTACACCTGTTTACAAGAGGGTCCACCATTTTCAATTCATCATAACATTTAGAGACGTACAAATATACACAGTTGGTAGCCTATATAGGGCGTTTCACATTTTTATGGCATATAGGAGCGAAATAAATGTAGTGCCGTGTCTGTGTCGAATCTGGGTGCACGCTTCAGTGAGAGGACTCTCGTATATGTGTGTGCACACTTATCCTGTTTGTTTGATTGATTAAACAGCCGACTGTGTGTGTGTCTTGATGCTTATACACATTAACACACACACACACAGGCCACAGTGGTACACGCACATGCGCACGAACACGTGTGCACGCACATACAGATTCATCAGATGGTGAAGAGATCCACAATGACACAAAACAACCCCTCTACGCATGCACAAACACGCACGCACACACGCACGCACGCACACACACACACACACACACACACACACACACACACACACACACACACACACACACACACACACACACACACACACACACACACACACACACACACACTATAGGAGCTCAACGCACCACAGGGGTGGTATAGGAACTAGGAAGCCCCTGCCATGGTGTGTGTGTGTGTGTGTGTGTGTGTGTGTGGGGGGGGGGGGCATATTAGCCACCTGTGGGCCAACAGAGGGCTGTGTAAACACCCAGGGGGACGGTGGGGGACGTCCCGTCACGACTAATCTATGGAGACACCTAATCTGCCCAATCCCTCTGTGTGTGTGTGTGTGTGTGTGTGTGTGTGTGTGTGTGTGTGTGTGTGTGTGTGTGTGTCCTTCTCCACGGCACCCAGATGCTGTGAGGGACTAGAGCAGATCTTCCACACATCTCAATAGAATGGGATTAGAGTGCAAAATGCCTGGGTTGATCCCAGGTATTAGGTTTGGGATCCTCTCTAGGATTCTGCCATTTAGGCCTGACATCGAAATGTAAACAGTTTTCTGAAATACCTATGTTTCTATATCAGTCAGTGGTGCTCAATATTTCATGTCAAGGCCCTCAAACATTATATGTAATTGTCCACCGACCCCCATCTGAACATAATGTTGTTACAGGGATCCCTCCCCCCCCCACCCCAGAAGCAAAGATTTGAGTTAAAAACATTCACTCTGAAACCACCACCACTTTTTACGATTTTTCAAAAATAGCAGATCTACAAGCTCGTAGGCGCGCCACTATGAGCTCTTAATGCTTAAAACACCAAAAGAGGTTCCCGTCCAGAATGGTCTCTCAACGGTCCAATTACTTATAGAGGGTCCCTTAAATGATTCCTACAAAATAATACTAAATATGAAATAATAAATAATACAAAAAAGAAACATCTATACTGTGACAGAGCAGCCTCTGTCAGAGTAGTGTAATGTACAATATACATTCATTGTATCATTGCTGTATATATAACGGATTGATTCTCGGTCCCACAGAAGGTGCACATTCTGCTGTGACATGTGAATCTAATATGCTTGTGTTTATCTATGCAGATGCTGTAGTTTGGAAGCTGCCTTGGTTGCCTGAAGAGAGCTCTGATTGCTTTAGGGGGAGCGGCTTGACTGTTGCTAAATGATGCCTTGTGATTTGCTGACTGCTTAGCAAGGGGTGGAGTCATGGAGTCTATATAAGGGGGGAAATGGCTCAGTAGAGTTTGTGCTGCCATGGGGAGAGGTTGACACCTCTTGTGTCAAGTTGTGTTAAGTTGTTTGAGTTGTTTTCAGTTCTTTCTTTTCTTTATTATTCACTATGTTGTCCAGGCCTGGAACTTATTCAAACTTATCTTCACCTGCAAGTCTGCCTCATGTCCAATATGTCATTTAAAAGGTTTTATTACTGACAAACAGCCAATCTATACGATCCCACTTGGTAACATATACAAATTTGGATTCTTCATGGTGGTTGAATTGAAGACGTTTCACCATCACTGGTACACAGGTCTGACCTACGGTGTGATAAACCGGTTCCGTAAAACGCTTCCAAATGTGAGAAGGCGAGGTTGTGTGCACGCATCCACCTGGGGGACAGCAGACTGCTGGGAGAGCGCTGGCGATTTGGAATAGGGGGGTCAGGATCAATATATCTGAATGGGTGACAGCAGACTGCTGGTCGAGTGCTGGCGATTTGGAATGGAGGGGTTAAGATCTTAATTTCCGGGCCTGGTTTTCGCCGGCTGCCGGGCGCGGCTGCACTAATGACTTTGGGGCAGGCCCGTCTAGAGTTGAAATGGACAGGTATCAATCAGTCAAAAGGGAGACATGTCGAAGAGGAAGGATGGATGGGGAAGGATCAACATAATGGAATGTCAGAACAGGTCAGCTCCATATTATGGAGATCTATAAGGGTTTGAGGTCAGATACAGAGTTGCTGGCCAATATTGATCACGTCGCAATGAACTTTCATATAGTTCTTTCAGCACATTTATTTTAGTCATAGT
>NC_137869.1:42722670-42817670 GCF_963924005.1 Protomyctophum bolini
TGATCGGCATTTACCCTATCTGGAGAAACGGATCTTTTGCACCATTCAAGTGGTATAAATGTCAATCAGACCAATATATGTCAATGATACCTGCAGCTATACACCAGACGCACGGATACCGCGGGCCATCCTACGCGTGCTCTAAAAATAGGATCGGTTCTAATTCTTTTACGTGTGTATGCCCCCATGCGTGCGTATCTATATTATCCTCCCGGAAGGTCCCGCACAAATCTGCCGCGCGCCACAGATCTGGTGTAGCCGGGGCCATTTGGGCTTACGCACGCACGGTCCCGCGCGTTTAGAGTAAACGCGCGAGAAAAGCCTGGTGTAGCTTGGCCGTGACACAACACAGTAAATGACACTGTCTTATCCCTTAAGATCCAGGAATCTAAATCAGATAAAAGGATTGACATTTTAAACTGTCCATATGCACTAGTGCCATAGCAGAATGTTGATCCTTCTTTTTTTCTCTTTTTTTTAAAACACAAACAGGAAGACACTGAGGATTCCTGAAGACAACAATGCTAATTACTTAAGCTCCTAGTATCAGTTTATAGAAAGTCCCTGTAATCTTCATCTCCGATCAGGGCCCCAGTGGCTCTATAGGGGTCTAAAATAGGCACCTCTCCGCTTTGGGAACAGGCTGGAGGCCTCATGTCTCAGCTGCGTCCATGGTCCGCTTCTGACGGAGCTTTGGTATACCGTTTTGAGCGCCTTGCTGCATTTACAAAGTTAACGTGTTAAGCGTTCAGATTTCAAATATTAAGTGCTCACCCCTGCGGGGCCTGCACGGGTGTTACAATTTTGCCCATTGTTCGACAAAAAGTGCAATATACCCCAACGTTTTTCAATCCATCAAAAATAATTGTCTGGTGTGGTGACATACAGGTCCACCCTGTTGGTGGCCAGCAGCTGATATTCCTCCATAATCCCGTTTTCATCGCACGCACGCACGCACGGACGCACACCACACACGGGAGCAAAGGATAATGATTGTCTGTATAAAAATGGTAGAGTAGAGAGAAGACAGACATATACTTGGCTATAACAGCAACAGAGATCCCTATAGTGGCTGTCACACATTGGGGCACTGCATGGGCATGGTATCTGATTGCTTTCCCTGGCCGGGGATTAAACACCATAGGATCCCTATGGGTGAATGAGCCCCCTGGTGCATAGCTCACAGTGATATGCAAAAACCACACAGCGATCTGTGTCCCCGAGAACAAGCTATAGAGGAAAGAAGGAGAACAGAAAGAAACCGAGGGGGGGGGTGGAGGGGGGAGAGAAAATGTTAAATTGAATATTTCAGTTTGAGACTTGCGGGGGTATTTCTGATGAGGTCGGTGTGGTGTATAGCAAAAGGAGGGGCTTATGCAAAGTTCTAGCGTGTCTTATACAGAAGGAGAGCATGAGAGAACGTGGCGTGGCGTGCGTGCGTGCGTGCGTGCGTGTGTGCGTGCGTGTGCGTGCGTGCTTGTGTGCGTGCCTGCGTGCGTGCACATGGGTGCGCGCCTGCTGGCAAGTGTTTCATCGTTTGCAAATCCTTGTCGGCGTACATGTGCACACATTGGCAAGTGTACGACAATTGTGCATGGCACATGGAAACCGAAGACTGTGTGTGTGTGTGTGTGTGTGTGTGTGTGTGTGTGTGTGTGTCGAGGGAGGGAGTCCAACTCTATCACGCTGCCCCCCCCCCCCCTCCCCCTCTGTTCCTCTCCCCCAGCCCATTCAGTGTTCCCTGCAGGGCCCTGAATGATACTGGGTGGTTGTGGGGAGAGAGAGAGAGAGGGGAGCGGGGCTGCATGGGGGCCCTATAAGCCGGGGTAATGACGCTGGGCACCAGGAGCCTTGCAGATGGCTAATCTAACTATTGTCTTCCCCCGCACCCGGTCGGTCAGCCCCTCCTTTATGCAAATACCCCCCCCCCCCCCACACACACACACACACACACACACCCCTGCCAAATGCCCCCCGATCCAACCTCCCTCACAAATACACATTCAGGCCTCCACTGTTTACCACACATTCGAGCCAAATCTAATCCTGTTCAGCAACACTATCACCCAGGCCATCCATCCATCCCCTGTGTTCTCCTTTCCTCCACCACACCCCTCTGCTTTCTCATGGGGAAAGGAGAAAGGTGGAGGTCACGGTGTGGGCCAGATACAGATGGATGCACAGTGACTATAGGCGTATGCATGCATGCAGACAGACAGACAGACAGACAGACAGACAGACAGACAGACAGACAGACGGACGGACGGACGGACGGACGGACGGACGGACGGACGGACGGACGGACGGACGGACGGACGGACGGACGGACGGACGGACGGACGGACGGACGGACGGACGGACAGATTTTAAGCACGTGTTTACAAGAGGGTCCACCATGTTCAATTAACCAAAACATTTAGAGACGAACACTGCAGGAATTCATCATAAAGGAGGTAAAAAGGGAACGAAACATATATACAGTAAGGCGAAATGGGGAGACAGACAGACAGATATAGATAGATAGATAGATAGATAGATAGATAGATAGATAGATAGATAGATCAGTGTGTGTTAGAGCAGTGTTGAATGCTCCGGGCGGAGCTTGCTTTTTATCATGACTTTTTTCCCCCCCCCTTCTCTTTCTCGTAGTCAAGTTCATGCCCCCGCCAGGCTAATTAACAACGATGCTTCATAGTTGTTGCGTTAGCTAATATGCGGAGATGATGGATGTGGTGCTGACATTTTCAGATTCCCACCGCGGCTGCTGAGACCAACCCCCCCCCCCCCCCTCTTCATCCCCCCTCTCTCTCTCTCTCTTCTCTGTCTTCTTTCCCCTGGCTTCCTCGCATCGTCTGTCACACTAAGCCTCCTGTGTCAATGTGGGCCCCAGTGTGGCTGACTGACGCTACACAGAACCCCCTGTTACACTGCCTTCTGTCTGTCTGTGTGTCTGTCTAGCTACGCAGAGGAGCAAGCCGGGGGTCTCTGTCTCTCTTACTGTGTGAACGTCCTTGTGCACCCCCACTTCGTGCCACTTCGTGCTAGAATAAGTGGTGTTGAAAGTTCTCAAACGACGAGTCTATATAGCGAGCGTTGTCAAAAATGTCTGAAAGTATGACTGGAAGTAAACCCCGGGTCAAATATGTCATGGGACATTTTTGTAAAAAAAAAATAAAAAATGAGCAGACAGAGATTAAAATGACCATTTCAAGTCCGTAGAAGTATGTCGGGAATGGCTTATTGTCGGTATATCAGCCGGTAACACGCGGGAGTCTATCCCCGTTACACTGCGCTATAAAGACCCCTGGGAGATGCATGGACTGCTGAGGTGGAGCTCCACACCTACCATCAGCTCCCAGCATTTCCCGCGGCGGTGGTTCAGGGCCTGGATGGTAACCGCAAGGTTGCCAGTTCAAACCCGGGCTCCCCCAGAGTTAGTGTCGAAGTGTCCTTGAGAAAGACACTGAACCCCTAATTGCTCCTGATGTGCTAGTTGGTGCCTTGCATGGTTTCCGCTGCCATCGGTGTATGAATGTGTGTGTGAATGTGTGAATGTAATGCACAATCTCTGTAAAGCGCCTTGGATAACGGCGCTATATAAATGCACCATTTACCCGCACCTAGCCGTGCTACTCATTCGCTGAGTTGGCGGTGCCCGGGATCGAACCCTTGAACTTGTGGTCCAAAGGCGAGAGCTCTACGGACTGAGCTACCCGGACACAACGTCAAGTGAAGTCTGTAAGTAAGAGAGTTATGCAGGTTATTGAAAATAAAACGTTTTGGAACTGCTGTCCTAGTGGACTTCAAATGTGCCATAGTGTCAAAGTAAATCAGTGTAGTCATACATACTCTGAGGAAAACCTGCATGGAGACTTGACATTCAGTACAATTGGGTCTTATGATCAACATCATTTTTGCTGACATTTTCAGCGAAGAAATGTAACGTAAGACCAGCGGTTCTCAAACTTGTCCATGTCAACTATACCCGCTAAATGAATTCATATATTTGGCCACGGACCACCTTTCGGAAAATATTTTTTTACCCAAGAGCCTTACAGGATTTGTATACTTTGGTCAAATGTAGCCAAAATACACATAAAATTTAATCCAACAAATATTAGAAAATATAATGTCCCTGCTTCATCTCTCTCTCTCTCTCAGCTAAAGGGTCTATGGCCTACGGCAAACATCGAAGACCGCTGCAATTAGCATAATAGAGTGCACATTGTGTTTATGTAGCCACTACAACATCTTCCATTGTCGGGTAAACATCACACTTCCCACTTCTAGTCCAGTGGATATCAGTCTCCCACGGCTCTTTCTGCTCTCCCCTTCTGTTTTCTCTTTTTTTTCCCCCACCACCATACATTTCAAAGCATTTTTCCGTTCTCTCCGCCCTGCTAATATGACACGTTGCTGTCTGTGCTGATTTGAATAACTGGATAAGGAGCACAAAGCCCTCACACAGACTTTCGCAAAGTCCTTTTCACCGCACGCTGAAAAGGACATTGTTTGGCCGTCCGACCTCAACGCCCAGGCACCGGTTCTGTGTTTTTCGACGGCGGAGTGAAGATTACGGGCGATGAAAGAATCCACTTAGCGCGTTTTGTTTTGTGCTTTCTATCTATCTTCTCTTCTCCCCCTCCTATTTGCTCGGCAGCGTGCGGGAGTCAGGGGGAACAAAATGAATAGGAGGAACTAGCTAGCCAAATGGAGTTGCTTGTCATTTTTCTGCCGCCAGGTATTACTGGCACATTATTACCGACATGAAAGGGCCGACCGGGGCCCTTTGAAGTTAAAAAGGTTTGAAGAATGACACCTGTTTTATGCTTTTTTCCCCCCCTCCTCCCCTCCTCTTCCCTGTTTGTAATAATTGTTTAGGACACTCTTGACAACCTGAACATGAGGCGTGTGTGCTGTTGGTCTCGTCAGATCCACAATGACAAGGCTGGTGGAAATCATGACGACAAGAACCAAAATGATACCTTATCTCCTGGATAGGGAGGGACTTGTGTAAAAACCGCACAACAAACATGTATGCTGCTCCCATGCAGGCGATATTATCCTGCACTTTAAACATGGCATCCCTGTTTTGGACATGTCATTATGGACGAAAATGTGCAAAGCATCCTATCATAAAATCGCCCTAGAGGGTGTTATACAAACGTATAACATGCAGACTTGTGAGGTGCACCATTGTTCCGATCCGCACCAAACGTGGCACAAACACTGGTCAAGGGTCTGCCATGAGGACAATGGTCACACGTTAGGGTGCGCCAGGGGCTATAGGGCAACCCTGGGGGCTACCGTAGGGCCCCCCTGCCCCCCCCCCCCCTCGGGGCCACTGGCAGTGGTGTAATAGTGTTTTTTTGTTTTTTTTGTCCTTTTCAATTAGGAAGGACGTTTTTTTACCAGAGGTGGCCACAGTGTCATGAGCTGACGAAGGACAAAATTATAATTTTCCTCCAAAAATGACTTATCGGCGGTACGGTAGGCCATTCTTTTTAAGAAAGTGACTATATGAGGTATCCACCCCGACAAATAGGAAAATGATTGAAGTGGTCCTCTGGCGTGACCTTGTCATCACAGTTGGTTGGTCCACACACACAGCGATGTTGAAAGGTGTCTTAACGTTCGTGGAGGACTCATTACGGCGAGCCCTCGCCAGCTGCCGCTGAACCTTTGACTCATCAACTCGACTTGTGAAGATGAGAATAATAAGGAACGCTGTGCTTTTGACCTGAAGCTAAGCGGACGCACTCGTGCAAACCCCCGCGTCTCGCTCACATCTCCGACGCCATTATTATTCCTGCCATTATTATTTTTTTCCGCTATCTGCCTGATTAAAAAAAAAATGTCTTGTGGAGTAGGCACTTTTGTCCTTGGCAGCACCAGGGTTCAATTTGTAAAAAAAAGAAAAGAAAAAAGAACAGAGCAGATTTTTTTTTCTAAATAATTATACTTGATTTATTAAAATGGTAAAATGGTGCATTTAATTCATGCAGCACTTTGATCCAAAGCGCTTTACATAGTTTATGCATTACATTCAACCATGCACACACACATTCATACACTGATGGTGGAGGAAACCATGCGAGGCAGCGACCTTCACATCGGGAGCAATTATTAGGGGTTCGGTGTCTTTCTCAAGGACACTTCAACACTAACACTCTGGGGGAACCTCATGGTTCCCATCCGGTTTTGTTGTTCTTGAATCTTATTTTGAAGTGATGTTTTGTGTTTCCTGTTTTCCTTTGTAGTTGGTTCCTGCCTTGTCTGCACCTTTCCCTGATTTTTGGTTCTTTGTTTCACCTGTGTCTTGTTTTCCCCTCAGCCAATCCTTGTGTTGATTTGATTTGAGTTCACCTGTGTCCTGTTTAAACCCTGTGTTTGGTTGTGTTGGATTATTCATTATTGTCTTGTAAACCTGAGTTCCATGTCTGTTTGTTTGATGGTGTTGCGCTCCTGTAGCAAACCTCTGTTAAAATAAACTTCCACTTGATTCTGACTTCCTCGCATGTGGGTCCTATTGAGCCACTGCCACCCAGTTTGGTTTCATTTTATGCTCTATAAGATCTATAAGGGTCCATTTGGGTCATTTAGCTGGGTGGGGACCACCTGGAAACCCTTCAAGGATGTCAAGGAATGTTTAAACTTTGGAGCATGAACCAGCTGTGCAGAGTCTGCAGACTTCATTTGTTTTTTGGGGATTCTGACCTCAGCCCTGCGTGCACCTGGGTTTCAGTGAGTGTTTGTTGTCTGCGTGAAGTGAGGGGCATGCCTGAAGCATCCCAACCCTCGCTGCTGTGAAACCCCATTAAGAACAAAGAAAGAAAAAAAAGGCAAAAGTAGCAGGTATACAAGCTAGAAATGAGCGTCGCGCCTGTCGCAGACATGCACAGAGCAAGGGCCTGTATAAGGAAACTCATAGTACAGGCATTATATGGGAAAAAAGGGGTCAAGTCCATTCCAAGCATTAGTTTTGCATAAAAACACTCCTTGGGCTAATAACGGCCATAGCCGTCATCACAAGTGATGACGGCTCAGCACAAGTGGCTATGGCCGTTATTAGCCCAAGGAGTGTTTTTATGCAAAACTAATGCTTGGAATGGACTCAGCATCATGAAAACACCCTAGTTTGACATGTCACATGCTACTTAAAGCAAAAGGAAAATTTGAAATTATTTCCCTTATATAGGATGTCTATGGTGGCTATACTGTACAGGCCATTTTCAACACTTTCCCCTCAGGAAATTTCAGGCAACTTTTTGTATGTTATTCAGGACATATGTAAGATACAAAATCAGCTGAGTTTGTTTTTTTTGCAATTAGTTTGAGGTCAAATTACATTATTACTGGACTATCAGTGCAGGCCTGGGCCATGGCTCAATGGTCCAGGCACCTTGGCTGGTAATCCAGTCGACTCCCGATCCCGACGGCCTTTACTGCATGTCTTCCCCCCATCTCTCTCCCCATTTCCTGTCAGCCTACTGTCTATCCCATAAATAAAATAAAGGTGAAAGCCAAAAAAAAAAAGAAAGAAAAGAAGAAAAAAAAAGGAAACTCAGTGCAGTTGTCGTGGCCATTCATTGGGTTAACCCTCAGCATCACCCTCTCATTCACACGATCCACTCAATCCAATCACACACTCATGTCATCTTCTTGCTGCTTCACATTGATTCTGCTGCGCGTGCTGTCTGCTTTTAAAACATTTCGCTGCTCACCCTCCTCCACCCCAGCTATATGTACCACCTGTTGTTTTGGATCTGCTGTCCCCTATATGGCAAATTCATCGCCAAACCATAATAAATATATTGCGAATATTTTACATTCAATACATATAGATTCTATATATGCATTCATGAGTTGTCCTGACTGAACAACAGCAAGCAGATAGACAGATGTACAAGTAGATAGACAGATGTACAAGCAGATATACAAGCAGATATACAAGTAGATAGACAGATATACAAGTAGATAGACAGATGTACAAGCAGATATACGTACAAGCTTGAAACGAGGTGTGAAGCGTCGCATGTCTTTCTATCCTCTTGCAATTGTTCAGATCTGCTACCTTTGATGTTTCGGTGTGACGCTACTAGCACGATCAAGTACAAAACAGCACAACAACAACAGGAAGATAAGAGGTTTCTGCCCGACAGCGACGGTATCCCCACCGGCCTGCATACAAATGAGTGAGCATAAGGGGGATATAAAAAGAGTAGGCGTTGATCTCCCTTCCACCCATCCAGAAGCATGCAGGTATATACCGTTGGTGGAGTGTAGTATATCGCCCTATAGGATTTGGTTCTGCCAGGGTGGGTTCAGGGCCAGAGGAGGTGTGTGTGTGTGTGTGTGTGTGTGTGTGTGTGTGTGTGTGTGTGTGTGTGTGTGTGTGTGTGTGTGTGTGTGTGTGTGTGTGTGTGTGTGTGTGTGTGTGTGTGTGTGGGGGGGGGGGGGGGGTCCCAGTATAAAGAGGAGGCCTGTTCCTTTTGCATGATGAGCCAGCAGAAACAGCCAGCCCCGTTCACTGAATCACTCTATAGTTGTAAACGCCCTTCGCACGCACGCATGCACGCACACCTCAGGCACTGTAAATGGCCGTGCAGGGTCAATGTAATTGAAATCATTAATCGCGTTTTACTCCACTTTGGGGGCGAAGCGAGCCGGTGGCTTTGGAGGGGAGGTATAGTAATGGGTTTGGGGTAATGTGCCTCCCTCCATAAAGGGAAAGTGGATGAAACCCGCATAGCGAGAGTTGCTAAAGAGTGTGGAGTTTGGAGCAGTTGTGTATAGGTAGGTGCACTGATTATTACGCTACCATAATACAGTCATTGATTTTATGTCGTGGCGTTTATGGCTCATGCGATATTGATCGTTTATGTGTGAGCTTTGTTTAGGACGTGTGTGCACATGCAGTACACGTGTGCACGTATGCAAACGTGCACGCACGCACGCATGCACGTACACATGTACACACGCACGTACACACACTAAGGCTGTCCCCAAACATTCAAGGTTTGAATGTTTGCTCGTTAGGGTTGGCACTCAAATCTTAATTAATGGGTTTGAACCATTCGTTTTTTCTTTTTCTTTTTTTTAATAAAAAAAAACAATCATTTTTTATTATCTCGAAAATATATCTCGGCGAGAATGTTATGTTAAAAAGTACGTTTCTCGTGCATTCCTGTCAGAAGTTATGTCTATCTCCTTGTTGTGCTGTCCCTCTCCAACATCCCCTGTGCACATTAATTTGGTGATGGGCCTGCAGCCAATCAGCACACACACACACACCAGCACGGCACAATTTGAGAAAAAGGTTAGTTCTCTCTCTCTCTCGCTGCGCTGTTGCGTCTGTCTGTGTGTGTGTGTGTGTGTGTGTGTGTGTGTGTGTGTGTGTGTGTGTGTGTGTGTGTGTGTGTGTGTGTGTGTGTGTGTGTGTGTGTGTGTGTGTGTGTGTGCACGCGCATGTGCATGTGTGTGACACTGATTTATTGAATATTCTGACTTTCAATACAAACCATACGTACATACATTTAGTTTTGATTGTATTGTTGCTTTTTGCCTTGGCAATGTAAACGTATGTTTTTTCAATGCCAATAAAGCTCCTTTGAATTGAAAAAAAGTGTGGTGACTGCGTGAAGAAGGGAAAACATATTTCAAAAGTTGGGGGAAAATGTATATATTAAAAATGTAAGTGTAACCCAGCCAACATGGCAACCCGCAAATGGCAACCCATGTAAACTGTCAATCAAGGCAGTATAAAGGTGACATACACTCCCCACTCCCACTTCCACCTATGCAATACAAGATGGCCGAAATGTTTGGCAGCAGCATGGCAGCAGCATGGCAGCAGGTTCCTGTTCACTGTGACAATCCTTGGTTACTTTTCGGTGAGTCATATAGGCCTTGGTGTCTTAACTTGGATCAACTGGTTAACTGTTTGTTTATTTTGAAAGCATTTGATTCATGATTTATGTTTGAACTTTTGGTTTAATAATTAATATTGATGTATTCTATTCTATTATAATATATATGTCATGTTATATAATTATATATATTAATAATGGGGGAGGGATGATAAGTTGTAAAATATGGGTTGTGGTGTGTTTCTAATGTGATGTAGGCCTACATAACACTAATGAGACTTATCTTTTCTCTTCATGTAATTCCAGAATATGAACTAGTGCATGTACTTTTACTTGTAACTTAAGTAAATTTGAATTTTGAGTACCACTGGTTTTATGCAACATCATGATGCACTTTATTTGTTGTGTCTATTTGTAAGGCCTGCTCAGCCTTATAATGGGAAAAAGTCTCCAAACTTCCACTAATTGTCATCTTGTTCTGAGCTTGTATAGATTGTCTATTTTTGCTGAACGGCGCCGTATGAATCAGGCTTAATTGTTAACGGCATGATGCCACTGCTCATCAATCTATATACAGCATACACTGCAGTATATGCACAGTGGTGGCGGTGGCTCAGGGTTAGAATGGCCGGATGGGGCCCGGGCGGTTAGCTCAACCGTCTGGGCACCTATAGGTTGCTGAAACCTGGGCTCCCCCAGAATTAGTGTCCAAATGTCCTTGAGCAAGACACTGAACCCCTAATTGTCACATTCTCTCTCCCCCTCAGTCTGTGACTCCACCATGGCCACTCCCACATTCATTTCCACCACACTGCAGTCGCATTTACACACCTGTCTTCAACTCCCTCGTCAGCCCACCTGTGAACACTTTGCCAATCAACCTGCTCCTATAAAACTGGACTCTTCACAAACTCTCATTGTCAGTTCATAGTTTGTTGTCATGGTTGCTTGTCCCTGGATTCCTGTTTTGACTGCTTTGTCATTTTGCAATTGCCTGATTCCTGCCTACTACTTCAGTGTAAGATCTGCACTATTCTTGTTTGTTGTTACTCTGCACTTGGGTTCGACTCTGTCTACATCCATGACACTAATTCCTCCTGATGTGCAAAAGTTGGTGCCTTGCATGCGGTTTCCTCTGGCATCGGTGCATGTGTATGAATGGGTGAATGTAATGCACAATCTCTGTAAAGCGCCTTGGATAAAGGTGCTATATATAAATGCACCATTTACCAGTATATGAATATAGTTTGATGTGAACTATTCACCTCTGCACTTCCGTATCATTTGTTTGTTATGCCCCCAAGTGTTAAATTCTTCCAGGCAATAACTTTTAACAACCTTTTTTTTTTAATGTAATCTGTGAAGAAAGGAATTCATTTTAGAGATTAACACAGCAGGTATGACATTGCATGCTACAATGTCAAGCAATAGATGCTTATTGCAGGGGGAAGAATACAATACAGAACAGCATATTTGCAAGCATATTGTGCCAACGTTGATTGCTTCCTTTCAGATTCCTTCCTCTTTGATCTCCTCTCTTTCAACTTTCATTTATTTTATTAATAAGCATACAACAGTTCAAACTCTACATCCCCTCCAGTCGCTGATTAGAGTGAGCCGAGTCAACGAGGGAATTCGCTAATGACAAATGAATAAGTTATGGATTATATCAATGCATGCATGTATGCTTGTGTCACAATCATGCGCTGTAGAACTCGTTACGTTAAGTTGGTTTAAAGTGGGGTTCGGGGACCCACAGGAGTCCTTGGGGGGGTTCCAGCAGCGTCCCCAGCAAAATGTGTTAATATGGCATCACAATCATTTTGAACCCCTTTGTCCATATTTTGTACGTTGGCTATTCAAAAATGCTATAGATGTACAAGCTCACGGTGCATCACCATGTTCCGTGCTGCGAGCTTGTAGATCAGATATTTTCGGGGCGCAACCCGACATGGATTTCTAAACAAATTAGTTCAATGCAAAATAAGAAGAAATAAAGCGATTCTCCTAAATCGAATGCTTTCCACCACCGGCACCCGGGCGGCTTTCCTCCTTTCAGCTCTGCCACAATGAGGTATTTACATGCAGATCACAGTGGGGGAATTTGGGGGTATTTACAGATCAGGGTGGGGGTATTTGGGGCGACTGTGACTCAGGAGGTATAGAGCAGGTCGTCCGATGATCCATGGGTTGGCGGTTCGAATCCCGGCTTCCTCCTCTACATGTCGAAGTGTCCTTGGACACTGAACCCCAAATTGCTCCCGATGTGCTGGTTGGTATACCTTGCATGGCTTCCGCCGCAATCGGTGTATATATACATGTCTGTGTGAATGGGTGATGGTAAAGCGCCTTGGATAAAGGCACTGTATAATTGCACCATTTACCATTTACGTGGTCTTATTTGCAGTGCGTGGTGACGGTGACGCCAGCGTGTTACCGTATAGAAAAGGCCCTTTAAGCTCTTCGTGTGACAAACACACACATGCCGCATACAAAGGGAATAAACATGAACCACCATAGCAGGCTGCCCCCGCAGACACCCATATGTAACGAGTCAAGGTATTTAATGTGCCCTACACACACACACACACACGCACACTGAACTCAAGCTACTGATGTCGCGGCTGTCGTACACATGCTGTTTTTTTCCCGTTCTTTTTAAACCAAAGAAAGCGCTCTAAATAAATCACAAACAAAATGTAGCATTGAGGTCGTTATTTTATTGCAGAGTTACGTAAAGAGAAAAAATACAGCTAATGCATAATGGAATACGATTATATAGCGCACACACATACAGACCGTGACATTAGCGAGAGCGACACGAGGCAAGGGAGTCGACTCGAGGTTGACACCGACCGACGGCGCCCATATAAGGAAATGCGTTGTTTGTATGTGCATATAAATCACCTCAACATGCGGTTGAATGTAAAGGAAAATAAAAAAAATGTGAGAGAAAATGACTCGGGTGCCATTCGTGCATTCAGCGAACTGTCGCATCAAATAAGCAGAAATGTGCGTCAAGGCATGTGTGCGCAGACTATAGGGGAGGACGGGAAGGGGGTGGGGTGGAGGGGGGGGTGTGTGTAATGTAAGAGCAGGCCTATATACAATGTTGGAGGTAATGTGCTTTCCGTATATACAGGCTATAGGCTGTCCTGATAGCATGTAGCATGTGCCCTTAATTCCCTTCAGTCATGCGTCGGTTTTTTTTAATAGTTTTTGCTTTGTTTTTTTTGTCAGGGAATAATAAGAAGTGTTGGGGGTGAGAGATGGCATGAGGTGGTGGTGGTGGATATACTGAGAGAGGGGGATAGGATAACTGGTGGGGGGAGGTGTGTGTGTGTGTGTGTGTGTGTGTGTGTGTGTGTGTGCGGGGGGGGGGGGGGGTGGTAGGAGTTTGAGCGAACGTTATTTATAGCAGCTTTTAGCCTCTCCGTCCATGTTTTCTCCACCGTGGCAGGGTCGGTTCGCTTCTTTTTTTTTTTTTTTTTTTTTCTCGAAACATATGACCGTTCCTTGACCCCGGGAGCACAGGGGGCAGATGGTGGCACGGATTAAAAAGAGGGCATGTGGATGGAGGGGACGGGGGCGTTGGGGGGGGGGGGGGATGAGCAGGCGTGGAAGATCAAAGACGAGTTGTGGACGGAGGAGGGCGAGGTATGGGAGATCCGAGCACGCGGAATATACAATTGCCTCGTATTCTAGGCAATTATAAGGCTAGGCTTTTTTCCTTTTTACTATAAAATACAGTAGCAGCACATTTCAACGTGCAGACCATCAAGCAAAGGAAATACAATTATAACATCAGGATTCATGCAGTATAAAGTTAAAAAAAAAACATTTCAGTAGCGCCGATTCCAAAGATACTTTATACTATAATTGCCATCTAACTGTATATATAGCTTCTGCCGTTGTTGCCAAATCAATTTCACATCCGTTGCCCGGGAAACCCATCAAGACATCAGTATATCCGTGTGTAGAAGGTTAACCTTACCTCCCGCGTAGGCAGACGTGCATGACGATGTGCATCCATACATGCGATTCAAATGTGTGGCCTCCGCACGGCATGGATAATTAGTATCGGTCGGCTGGCAGAAAAATTAACCTCTTATCTCCATATCTTAAAGGAGAATTCCATACTAAAAGGCTTTCTTACCTTTCTTTGTAGTCGTTACGTCCCCACCAAAGAGGTCCAGGTGTTATTTTGTGCAAAAGCTCCTTATTGGCAGGGTATTTCCCCTACCATAAGCCCTAAATGAATTGCATTGAATTGAATGGGAATTGAATGGGGCTATGGGGTGTTGTGCTAATTCGCTTATTTCCATCGCTCAAAATTATAATTTCTTTGTATATATCCTCTCTTCATAATGTAAATAATATCCCAAGCGGCACACTTTACTACTTCTTTCGATGGAAATAAGCGAACTAGCATAACACCCCATAGCCCCATTCAATTCCCATTCAATGCAATGGAATTAATTGAGGGCTTATGGTAGGGAAAATAGCCAATAAGGAGTTTTTGCACAAAAAAACACCTGGACCTCTTTGTTGGGGACGTAACAACTACAAAGAAAGGTAATAAAGATAAGAAAGCATTCTAGCATGGAATTCTCCTTTAACCAAGCATCTTGTATATGTGTGTGACTGTGTGTGTGTGTGTGTGTGTGTGTGTGTGTGTGTGCTGCATGCAGTGAATTATGCACTGATGTGCATACAGTGAGAAGTGTGTGTGTGTGTGTCTGTGCAAAGTGTGCATGCATCCAATGTGGTCCATTGTCCATTGGGTCTCTCTATCTGTCTGTCACCATATCTGTCTGTGGTGTACTCTTATTGTGTAGTTGTGTTCCTGGTGTTTCTTGTCTGCTCCATTTGTTGATACCTGCCTTGTCTCACCAGTCTGCATTGTAATTCACCTGTGTCCTGTAACCTGTTTAGTGTCAGCCAATCATGTGTTGATTGTAGTTATGTTGCACCTGTGTCTAGTTTGTCTTTGTGTCTATTTATGCCTCCCAGTGTTCAGTGTTCCCTTGTCAGATTATAGTTTGTGTCCTGCCGTTGTCCTGTCTAGTTGTGAATAAATCATCATTCTACTTTATCTGCCTGCCTGCCTGTTCTTGCTTCTGCATTTGGTCCATCACATGTCTCACCGTGACACTATCGTCATTGAATATCCTGTTTGTTTGTGTTTTAAGTTGAGCTTTCAGCATGATCACACAGGTTTTAAAAAAGACCGCTAAGACACAGAATTACTTGTGTTAGCTGATTACGATAATAAAACCTCTTGATTCTATAAATGAATCAAGATTACATTTGCATAGCATTTTGCATTAGTCTAATTGCTATACAAATCAAATCAACCTAATGCACAACTCTATTTGACTAGAGATTCCGTGTTGTGACATAATCTTGTATCCTTTGTTCAACGGAGGGTATTATGCACAATTGCGCGTATGCATAAAGTGAGTGTCAAATCGAGGGGAAAAGTGAGTGTCAAAGTGAGTTTAATGTCGTTTAATGTATAATATGGGCTGTCAAGGCCAGAATGTAGTTTTTGAGTGGTGCAACCACTCCAAGGAACAGCAATGTCCGTGTTCGCCTATGTCTCCGTGTGACGTTTCTTTACACTCAGTAGGCATTGCCGCATAACTTCCGGGTATATGATGATGATGTCACGCGCATACCCTTCATTTTAACGGCTTGGTTAAATGCTCATTATTTTATTTTATTATTGACGTTCTACGTTTGTTGTCGTTAAGCACTTTGTGACTGCGATTGTCTGTGTTCTAATAAACAGAGATTTATGTGTCCGTATAATCCGTACATGCATTAGTTAATGCCCCATGCATCTGCGTGGACTAAATCCAGCAGTCAACAAGCTTTTGAAGAAAGGTCCTCACTCAGGAAACCTCAAGCGCATTATTATCGCTTAAATAAAGAAATAACTTATGTATTATTACCGAGGAGACCGCAGGCTATATGGAAACACGCTTGCGATGTGAAAAGGTCAGCGATTTAAAGCGAACGGGGGAAAGTCTTAAGTGGAGAAGGAAAGGTGAAATGCCTCGCATGCCTTTCAGCCTCCCACGCTCTGTGTGTGCAATTGTTGTCAAGGTGCCCTTGAGAAAGACCTCCGTCTGCTTGATGCTTGGCAGCCAGACGGGAGCAGGAATGTTAATATCCCGCTGGTCACTGGTCAGCTATGGTATATACCGTCCATGTGGAAATACACGCTTTCCTCCTCCTGGAATTACTTCCACCAGGCCATCTACTGTAGCCTACAGCACTGATTCCCAAGCAGGGTCAAGTTTGCGGGTCATGGAACCAATTATTTTTGATGGGTCACGATTTGAGTAAGAATCCCATTTTCTTTCCTTTCCTACATTAATATATATTTCAAAACATATTTTTTTTTATAAAAAAAAACATGGACAATAATTGTATCAATTGTGAAACAAGCAAACGAACAAACAAATCTAAGAAATTCCATGAATTAAAAAAAAGTTAAAAGTAATTTACAAAGCTGGCAATGCGGTGCAATGCGACATACTGTCGCCGGCCAAACGTCTAAGCTCTCTTTTGGGTCTCGACCTCAAAACATTGGGAAGTTACCACTGATCTATATACAGTATGTAGAAATCTACAGTATGTGTAAATCCCAGGAATCTGTCCTTCATGATATCTCTGCATGATAGTTCCCTCTACGTCTCACTTCACAGAGGTATTGCTGTCTCGACCTCAAAACATTGGGAAGTTACCACTGATCTATACAGTATGTAGAAATCTACAGTATGTAGAAATCCCAGGAATCTGTCCTTCATGATATCTCTGCATGATAGTTCCCTCTACGTCTCACTTCACAGAGGTATTGCTGTCTCGACCTCAAAACATTGGGAAGTTACCACTGATCTATACAGTATGTAGAAATCTACAGTATGTAGAAATCCCAGGAATCTGTCCTTCATGATATCTCCCATGCATAGTTCCCTCTTACTTCTCACTTCACAGCGGTATTGCTGAGGACCTGCAGCTGGAAGCCAAGCCAAGAAGTATGAAGTTGATCGGGGCAGCAGTTCTTCAGAACTGACCCATATTACATGATGGGCAATTATAGCCCTTCGCTAAGTCCCTCCCCAAACCCGTCCCTTGTCCAAAAAGCACGTTAGCAGCGAAGTGACAGGTCAAGCTGTCCTTCTCACCCATTGAGATGCATGTTAAATGACAGGATTTCTCCGTATAAATAATGGATCACTTCAGAAGCAAAAACCTTCAAAATGTCTTTTAAATCTATTCAACAGGGCCTGGGCAAAATGTGCATGACATTATTTAAATAAACTAGAAATACGAGGAAATGACAGAGGGAAAAAAAATTACTTTTAACGACCGCCCGACAGGAGTTGTCATGATGCAGTTGCACGGTAAGACAGTCTTAAAGGCTACGGTCATTAGTATTATTGCCATCACCTGGGTGGGTCAGTGACTTTCCCCGACGCTAAGCCGTGTAAATGTTCAACAACACAGCCTGCATGCAAAATAACAATGGACAGCTATGAGGTGGCGAAAGCTTGACCTATGCTATTAGCTTGACGTAAACTATTTGGATTGGCATGGACAATCGCATTTTGGGGTGGGATTTAGCGAAGGGCTAATTGGGCACGTGGATCTCTTTGTGAGGTCATCTGATTGACCTCACACTTGGAGGGTGTATTGCCGATCATGCGTCTCGTTTGGAATAATTATTAGCGCTAAGAGAGATCAGACTAGTGCAATGGAAGATGACGTTTTGGGGGGGAAATAGAAGCCAGGGCTTTTCAGAGTAAAATCTGCTTGGCGCTCTACCACCTTTATTCTGAAACATTCCCCCGGCATAAAAAGTGTGAAATAAATAAAACAAATTATAACATGCAAGTTACTTGCAGACCTATAGTCTAAAAGCTCTGTTTTTATTCAATTTTGTTCAAATATTTGGAGTAATGCTCGGATAATGTCAATTGTAACCTAAAATCACACCTGTGTGAACTGAGTGGTGCAACCCCCCCCCCCCCCCCCCTCCTATTCTCTCTCTCTCTCTCTCTCTCTCTCTCTCTCTCATATTAGCAGGCAACAGTGGAGCACTAATACTATATCTCTCTCTCCCTACTGGTACTCATAGTCGTATACTGGTGCTCATGGCCACATAGGTATACATATATAGGTGAACACGGACATTGCTGTTCCTTGGAGTGGTTGCACCACTCAAAAACAAATCTAAATTCCTGGTAGTAAAAGTTAAAAAAGAAAAAAAATATATATATACTGTTTCAGCCATGAAGCAGTCTGGTTTGATTCGTTCCTTCCCCATGTTGGCCCCAGCTGGCTCAATTTCCTGTCTCTGCGCCCTGTCCTGTCCCGTGAACGAATAAGGCAGAGAAGTCTCACCTTGTCACTTCTTCTCCTTTCTCGTTTTGATGTCTGCAGCTCTACACGCTGCGCTGTGCGAGTCGCACCGTTTCCAAGCTATACACCGACTGATAGATTGTCCTGCTGTGTGTGTTGGCGGTACCTCTCATCCGACTGTCAGGCCGTGCATGCTTTTTGAACTGTGTGATGATGGCTCCTATCACATCACGCGCACACACACACACACACACACACACACACACACACCGCCACACACAGTGTGTGCATGCGTGCGTCAAGCTGTATTCCCTATATCGCTCTCCAACCAGCCCTTATGGGAAATAATGATATTGTCATGTGATAAAAAGGGTGTTCTTTCCTTTCTGACATACACGCACGCACGCGCGCACACACATACACACACACACACACACACACACTGAACAATAGACTTCTGACAGGGCGTGACTGGGACTGACGGACCAATATTGGTGCAGTACATACATTCCTACACTTTCATATTGTGGTATTACTACTTTTACGTAAGTAAGTAGGCTACTTCTTCCACCACAGCTGGGTCTGAGGTTTCCTGATAACTGTAACCTCATTTCCATTCAGTATCTGTGCACACTCATCTAGGCTATCCTATCTCTTACTGCCATTGCACTATCGAGGCTTAATCATTGCCAATAACTGTTCTTATACTGCCCACAGCGTTTAAGGATTCTTTAACATTCCCTGCCGCACTTTTACTATCAAACTATCGATTGATTCTCCCGAGCAACCGCAGATATATCCTCTGAACTAAATTGGTAAATAACAAGGTTTTAAACTAAACCTCACCGTGTATTGTGTGCTGCCTTTGATGCGTGCGGGCCGTGTGTGCATGCCGCTTTAAGTCCACATTCTACGCGTCCACCATGACATCCCTAACAAGACTCTAATGAATGTAATGAGCAGTAATTGCCGCCTCTCACTATAGCACAATCTCTAGAGCCTGTATTGTTCTTGGTCGGACACCGTTTTCGCACCCCAGTCTCCTAAATTGAGCTTGCTACATAATCGTTGCTGTCAGGCTGAAACCTCTTATCTCCATATTCTAACTTTCTGTGTGTACTTTTTCCGTACATTAACACACACAGCAGTGTCACACAATGTTAACGTCACACAAAAGTATGAAAAGTAGCAGATCTGCGATCTCGAAACGTGATGCGAAGCAACACGTTTTGAGCTTGTAGATCTGCTATGAATCATGTTTGTCAAGTACTTTTTTAAACTGACGACAACTAAATGGAAACTAAATGAAAACTAAGTAATGACTGAAACTAAGACTGAATATATCGACAATTTCGTCAACAAATAAAAAACTAGACTAAAATTAGTTAGGAAGGGACTCGTGGACAAGAGATCCAGTATAAGAAAAAGACACAGGTGCATTTTACACTTGGTTGCATGATGAAAATATGACATTATGACTAAATCAACTGTAGATGTACTCGACTAAAACCTTATGATGTTTAGTTGACTAAAACTAGACTAACACTAAAACATTCAGAACACTCAAAATCAATACTGGTCGTTTCCACCCGACAGAGACGCTATCATTGTTAACGACTTCAACTTCAACTTCAAATAACTTCCTTTCGGAAACTTATTTTGTGCAGTGGTAAAATGCAAGACGAAATCACAGTAGCCTACACACATGCACACTTGCACAGTTACTATATAAAAATACTATAAAAACGGCTTTTTAAGAAACTTTTTAAAAGCATAATATTTAAAAAAAATCTGTTCTATAAGTACTAATAATACTACTACTAATAATAATAATAATGAGGGGATGTGTGGGCATTGGTGTGTACAGGGCTTGTCTCAGCACTTTTATTGAAATGTAATCCTTATCGCTATATATGAGAGGTCGATTTTCTTTTGTTTCACACAAAACCTGCACATATATAAGCTTCTCTCCGATTACCCCTCTTGCCCTCAATTGTCACTCTCGACACCACGTCCATGTGAGAAAGAGAACACATTTTACCCAGAATGCATTACGATCTGCCCTCCGTGTGACCCCCCCCCCCCCCCCCCCCCCCCCCCCCCCCCCCCCCCCCCGCTCGTCCGATGACGTCGCCGGTTGTCTGGCTCGCGGGCGCATCATGGGGTCAAACATCGGTCACATCCGTCCAATCAGAATCGACCTCGCCATGCATGAGACTCCGCCCCCACAACTGCCACAGAGCTCGAGGTCTGCCGACGACGCCATCGTTAGCGTATAGCATCGCATGCGGCGGAAAATGGAGGCAAAACACGCAACGCAAACACAGCGCGGGCATAAAAAAGCCTCATACCTATAATACCACCCCGACTCGCAGTGTATCTTGGATCGCTTCCTCCGCTTTCGGGATCCTTTTGTCCGTGTGCGGGGCTCGTTGGGCGCTCCCCGCTGCGTTCAGAACCTCGTAATGAAGGGGCACTTGTTCCCCCAATCTTTTTTCCTTGCCACCATTGTTGCGCGGCGCAAAACAATCTGGGGGTTGCTCGCTGTGTGTGTGTGTGTGTACAGGTCACGGGCAGAGTGGGGAGGTGAAGCCCGCTCGGTAACGAGCTGACACTTTGTTTCACACGGAGGGAGAGAAAAAAGAAAAGAAAAAAAACACCTCCTCGCCTCGGCCTTCCAAGCAAGCCCCACACAGCTGCGAAGCCCACGCGAAGAATGTTAGCACATAATTTATCCAACGCCACCCCCCCCCACCCCCCCATTGCTCTCCACTTTGTTCGCCTGTCACCTGACATTAGCCTGCCTCACGTCGGCCGTCACCAACCGAGGCCCTCGGTTGAGGTACAGGACGAGGAGAGGGGGGGCCCTGCATGTAGCCATGTTCATTCACACACAACGGACGGGGAAGAACACGCAGCGCGTACAGCCGCAGCGTTGCATTATTTAGGAGTCCGCACTTGTCGTTGTGTGTGGTCTGGTTGTTCCACCAGAATATAACACTTAGAGATAATGGGGTTTCATAATTATTGTTATGGAAATGGAATTGTTCTAATATTCAATTGTGCATTGAATATTACAATGTATCCCTGTTGTACATATCTTTTTTTTGTTACTTGTGTTTTGACTATAAGACAAAAACAAACAAAGCATTGCCCTGTCAAAAAGCTATTTTGCATTCCGTTGCTGGCGCAAATTCAATCTAAAATTGCCGTATCCCTGAGCTATATATCGCATTCCCGAGGACCTTTAACTTTAATTCAATCTTAACCATGGCATCTGACAAGCAGAACCCTCCTTTTGTTTACCCTCGGCACACAACAAAAAGGCCGCTTTACCGGGTTATTTTTGAGACAAAACAAATAGTCGGGCCATTATCTCTCCGGTTCAGAAGACCCACGTGTATATACCTCTTTATCCCACGCTCACCGTGTTTGCGATAAAGGACAGATAAAGCTGGAAGGGACCCGGTGGAAAGTCTTCCGTTTAAATTCAATTTTCTCTTCCAGTCGTCTAGCTCCCTCCCCGAAGTTTCTCGACCGTGTCGTGGCGCTTTTTTTTTCTCCGCCCCCCATTTACCCGCTAGATTTTTTTTTTTCTTTCTCAAGGACACCGCGAGGGGGGAAGGAGGAGGATGAGGAGGTGTGATTGCTTTCTTTACTCTTTACCCAGGAGGTAATCACGGCCGACCTGCCACGACGAGCTCTGATTAAGACTGATAAATATCGACGAGCGCTTAATGAGATGTCAAACGGAACCTGGGGACCCCTTTTCCCCCATGCAGCCCCCCCCCCCCCCCTTGCCCACCACCGCCACAGATGATGGTGTGTGTGTGTGTGTGTGTGGGAAAGTCCTGACAGGCATGCATGCAGCGCAATGTCAGGACTTTCATAATGTGCACGGTGTGTGTGGGAGAGGGAGGGCGATGAGAGATGAGAGATTGCATATAAAAGGGAACCATTTTGGTGGATACATTCTCCTTGATCCACTTTATATATAGGATCCTTAATTACAGTGCAGATCGTTGCTGTCTGTCGGGCAGAAACGGACTATCTCCATATTTTAACCGTTTGTGATATTCCGTAAATCAAGGCCCTACTTGATCATATACTACAGCGTTACACTATGTACACAGCTTATTTTTTAATAAATATAAATATTCGAAAAAACCTTTTTTTACTTCATCATTGTATCAGGGTGAATGTAAGCCCTTTTGAAATGAGGCTGTAACAAAACAAACTGGGGAACGGGGTCCCTGGAACAACATATTTTCAGATGGGGATCCACGGCCAAATACAGATAATTCTGGGGGTCCTTCACATGAAAAACTTGAGAACCACTGACATAGATATAGGCTACATAATAGGTTTTTCAGAAAACTGTCATGATTTAGAAGACATTTTGTAGAATCTGGTCTCAGGTCTATACAAAAAGTAACAAGTATAGGCCTGGCCTATACCTCATTACAAGTCCTCAAATATATCAAAATATTTTGAAAATGGTCTATGATACGCTTGTTTTTCAAATGGTCAAAGGTCAAATGTATGGTTTGTAATAGGGTTGATCGGATAGGGTGATCGGAAATCGGGGGCCGATCACGTCATTTTCAAATGATCGCAATCGGATCGAGAAATCCCTATAGTATCAATATTATATCCATATCATGATATTGGATATTGGATTGGAAATTGTCTGTGATTTGGGATATTGTACGATTGTGATATGGCATAAATGTGTTCTATAAAATATAAATATAAGATCGGGAAAAATCGGTATCGGTAGATGCTCAAAATCAAATAGAATTTGATCAGGACCTCACTAGTTTGTAATAATAATCAACATCTACAAGGTAACTATAGTAACTAAAGTTTCCAAATAAATGCAGTGGCGTCAAAGTAAATAATTTACCTCTGGCCTGGGCCGTGGCTCAGCGGTCCAGGCACCTTAAAAATAACATTAAAAATATATATATTATTTGCCTCTACTTGAGGTACTGGAAATACTCAAGTAAAATTGTACGGTACATAAGTAAATGTACTTAAAACCGTAACAGTAACATATGAGGTTTCCACCCATCAGAGATGATTTGTTAAAAAGGGGGTGGGGGGGGTGGCAATTAACGTTAATACTCACTTGGCATTATTTTCGATAATAAGACGGACGCTGAGAGAGTAGCACACCGGTCAATTAGCTGAATCAAAGATTACCTTGTTCGTATGTCTCTTATTGACTGAGCCTCCGCATGTAGCCGACAACCTGATGGGCACTGCCGAGGCTTTAAGTCAAACGGCTGTCGATATAGAAGGAAATCGGGATTTGTTGAAAGGATTTATAGGGCCATCCGTAAGGAGATCCTCTCGACATGTTATGTTGTAACTTGTACCTAGTATAAAGAATCACTGAGGCTGATTCGGAAATGATACAGACACGACATGTTAACTCTCAGGCTTCGTACACACCTACACAACAAATGTTCGGTCCGTGTGCGATGTCTGATTGCTGTTTCATTGCTGCTCCAATTAATTTTCAATGGGAGTCACATATGGTTTGACCAAACATTTTTTGTTTGATGAGGGGGGCGCAATCAGCAATCAAACACAAATGTTTGATCTAACCATGTGACTCCCATTGGAAAAGCATTGTGGTGGCCCAAAAAAACGACCAAACATTGCTTGATTGGTGTTTGGTACGCGTGAACGAGGCCTCCGTCATGGCTGCCAGGTGCAACGAGCTCTTCTAGCGTCCGTTTCCGTTCGTTTCACTTACATTGTGTTGTGTTATGCAGGTTGTCCTCCAGCTTCAGAGTATGGGGTTTTATCCCATTCAGACTACCATTGGCTTAGGAGGTACAGCCAATCATGACTATATAGGTCTCAGGTAAGGTTGCTATAGGAGGCAGCAAATTATGACTAGGTCGCCACTGACGTTGCCACTAAAGTTGTCTTGACGGTCGTCAGTAGTGGTGGGTGCAAATGTAGTCCAGGCGCATTTCGAGCACCTGGCAAAAAAACAGATGCAGATCACAAAAACAGATACAGAATCATGCCCCACGAGGCAACATCTGATCGAACTATATACTTACTGTATGATGAGGATGGTGCATGGCTCAACACAGCAAGAGGGGGGGGGTGGGCTAAGGAAAGGAAATTATCTCACAAGCCATCTTGTTTTCGTGGCCGAAGCTGTGTGGGTGCTATTCACGAGAGAAGCAGGCCCGCGTCAATGCGGTTTCACGCTGCCATGTGATGTATGCATTATTTTTCACCAGAATGTTGGCCTGTTTACTGTAAAATAACAGGCTATCTTCATGTCTGCCAACCATGGACGGTTGGTGGGGGGGGGTTACATATTATCATTATCTCTACGGTGTTCTGACGTGCAGCGTCCGGGGGGGAGGGAGGTGGGGGGGGCTCTGCTTACACACCGCGGTCGTTACAGTGCCTTTCACATGTGATAGATTCCCACCAAGGCAAAGACCGGTGGGCCCTGTGTGTGAACTCCTGAACCACCTTGTACTGTGTGTGCGATCCTTTGGAATATTGTTTCCTTGGCAGGCCGTATGCCCAGCTCATGGCTGGTGATCCATCAGACGGAGAGACCTCGCAGCTGCACCCAAACACCCAACAATAGGGGGCTTGTTTTGGGCCAGAGAATGCAGGGTGCCCCTCTTTTAGAGAGAGAGAGGGAGTGAGAGAGGGGAGGGAGCGGTCATAGGAGGAGGAGGGGGGGGGGGGTTCAAATATTTCGAGGGGGGGTGGAGGGTTGGAATTGGATAATCCCTTGTGATGTTACTTTGGACAGAGGCGATAGTCAGGCACTTTCAGTGAGGTATAGAGAGCCCGGGAGTGGAAATAATGTGTTTGAAATATTTTGTCTGGGTTCTGCAGAAGGGCCAGACGTTCGTATACTTACTTTGGACGTCGTCTTATGTTGAAACACTCACTTGCACGCATGTGTGACATGAGCACTAAATGGATTTGTAGTGGCATAACATTTCTTCTTTGTGATGACAACACAGGCAAATCCGTTATATAAAAGGCTGCTGTATTATTACAACACAAAATCAAGCCCCGGATAATAATGGCTGACATCTTGTCGGGTGCAGAGGAAGCCTTTTTTTCCCCCCCTGCATGTTCCTTTTAAAGACATTTGGGGATTAATGCAGCCACGGAGAGCCTGCTGGATCCAACAGTCATATCATAAATGTAACAATAAAATAATAATACGTTAAGGGAAGTAGGCAGGTTTTCTCATTATTCAACCTAACCACGGTTAATAATAATACTGCAGTTAGACACCTGAGGGCGAGAAGCGACCTCGCCCCCAAAAGAGGTCGCCTGGGTGACAGCAGACTGCTGGGCGAGTGCTGGCGCTTTTGGAATGAATTAATTATGGAATTAATTATGTACTGGCCATATATGGAGTGTGTCTTGAGTGTACAGGGTTTGATGTGGTCAGATCGACATAATGGAATGTACAGAACAGGTCAGGTCCATATATGGAGATCTGGAGATTGATGAGGGCCCAGGTATAGGGCCGGGCCTTCATTTTCGGGCCTGTTGAAAACTAATTTTCACCGCCTGCACTAATAAAATCATCTCAAGACGGGCAGGCCCGTCTAGAGTTTAAATGGACAGGTATCAGTCAAAAGGGAGACATCGAAGAGGAAGGATGGATGGGGAAGGATCAACATATGGAATGTCAGAACAGGTCAGCTCCATATAGGATAATGGAGATCTAACGGTTTGAGGTTAGATGTAGAGTTGCTGGCAAATATTGATAACATCAGGGATCTCCATATTTGGGCATTCCCATATATGGGCTTAATATTGATGACATCAGGGATCGTCACATGAGGTCACGAGGCATGCATGACCATATGGTCATGCTTGGGGTGACCAACTGACTGACGGGAAATGGACGTTTTCATAATAGTAAATTCAACCTGCGGTTGCAACAATAACACTTAATATGCGCGGTAATATGACCGGGGGCATTTGAGTTGGTGACACTGACAGACTACAGAGAACCAACTGGAAGCACACTGCAGGACAACATATTTCTCAAAGGCACCAGCAGAATTCTCTATTCTTGCATTTAATGAAAATGGGGGGGAAAAAGGATTTGTTCTGTTTTTGGAGTTGTTTTTACAGCGTTCTTACAACAGCAAAAAAAGAGAGACAAGAGTGCACACTTGTGCACGCACGCGCGCGCGCAAGCGCACGCACACCAACACGCACACGCGCACACACACATGTTCTTTGTTGGAAGTATTTGCCAATTAGCGAGCGGTGGCTGCAGAGCCGGTAATTATGCTCTTGCAGGCGGCTGGTGAGAAACGGCTTAAAGCTTGCGTGCAGCTGAGACGGGTCCAACGCTAAACGCCTCGCTATTTGTCCAGCAATTATGTCAGGTCCCCATGTCACAGCACAGACATGACCAATTAGCTGGGCCAAGCCCAAAGAGAAAGAGAGAGGGATTATGGCAGGCAAAGACGGGCATGCTGAAAAGATAGACGGGGGGAGGGAGAGAGAGAGAGAGAGAGAGAGAGAGAGAGAGAGAGAGAGGTGGTGTTGGTGGTGGGGTTCTAAGCAGTGGTGTAAAAATAACAAAGTACATTTAAAGTATTTCAAGTACCGTAGACTAAAGGCCTACTTAAGTACAATTTTGAGGTATTTTGTTTTACTTTGGAGTATTTCCAATTTTCATATATATAGTAGCCTATACTTTTACTAATTATTACAAAACATACATTAATCACTTGGGCTCTATAGTACATTTCGGCCATTTGGAAATAGCAGATCTTATATACCTGAGCTTATAGATCTGCTATTTTCAAAATAATATTTCTAACATTTTATTCATACGTTTGTATTTTCACTCAAGTATACATTTTGAATTCCGGACGTCGTTTACTTAGTTGCAACAGAGAATTTCCACATTGCAGTTTTTTGGATATACCTTTACTGACTGACATAACCGTACAAAAATATCCCTATACTTTTGCACCACTGGGAATGGTGTGGCTGATAAGCGTAAGTGTATTGAAGGCGAGTCTCGAGGGAATGAAAGACAAAGTACATGAGAGGGTTTTAGCATGGGTGGGGGGGGGGGGGGGGGGGTGTTATTAACGAGCGGATTTCTCCTCAGTCTCTCCATGTGTGATCATGTTTTGGATTGATCCTCTCGTCCTGACCGACATGCGCCTCAGACTCGGCTAATGCGCGGTGAAATTTATGTTAATGCAATCCCTGACGACCGGGGGGGGGGGGGGGGGGATGAGAAATTAATCTTTATTGACGTCTCGATAATTTTCCCTCTTGTTATATATGACATATTTTGATGGAATGAGCTCGCAAATACGATCGATATAGTCTCCGGGGCTGGCGGTATAATGTGATGCGTAGACTTGACGTCTATCTATAATGCTCACAGGAGAGTGACACTTCATATACTTGCATGCGGCGAGTCCATATTATATCACCTCTGACTATGGTCAGGCTGGAGGCCTATATACGTATAGCCTCGGTATACACAGGCTTTTATTTCCGTTCGCGTCGGCTCAAAAACATGAAAGCGAGAGACACATGTCCTGGTCTATAGGAGTGGAAGTGAAGTTATAACAGCAGTGCAGAGGAGGCGTCGCTCGAAAGAAAAATGGTGCCGTCGGTTTTCTCAGCTCGTTTTTTACCGGGGAGGGGAGGGGAGGGGCGGAGGGGTCAGGGGTGGGCGATCGGTGAACCAATATTCTCCAGCGCTTGCGTGCCCCTCTAGACCAGAAAACACGCATGGCTGGGCTAGCTTGCTCTATATATGGGCGCCTGCCCCTCTAGACCAGAAAGCACGCTGGCTGGGCTAGCTTGCTCCATGCCTATAACCGCCCCTCTAGACCAGAAAGCACGCTGGCTGGGCCAGGCTATAGCCTACATGTAGCAGGCATTGTAGAGACCTGGCTATTTCGGGTCAGAGAGCAGAAAATAGCTGGTCTATAGGTGTGTTAACATGACCTCCCGTTAGTCCGACCCATTACTACACTGTCCCGAATCTTAACCCTAATCTCAGTCTTAACCGCCCACGTGAGTCCCCTCACCTCATATCAGTCTAAACCGGCTGCGTAAGTCCCCAAACCTCATATCAGTCTAAACCGGCCACATAATTCCCCCCTAGTCCTAACTGGCCACTTAGGTCGGAATAATCGGCGGTCGGACTCAGGGACAGATTAACCCCAACGAGGGCCCCTGGGCCGGTAATGTTTTTGGGGCGCCCATAGCGCACGAGCGCACGATATTTGTTAGTTATTTCGTGTTTTATGATCTTTTTTTTTTACCTAAATTGAACTAAATCAATGGCCTCAAGGGCCTCAAACCCAGTTCCGCGCAGTCCAGTTTCCTTGAAGGGCCCCTGAGGGCCATGGCCCCACTGGCCCAATGGCTAATTTGGCCCTGGTCGGACTTATGGGCAGTCGGGTAGCGTCATGATCACGACAGGACACAGATCAGCTGTTTTGGCCCACTCCGCTGCTGCACGGCGGACTATAAATCTGACGTAATTGGTCCTCCTTCAGTTTCTTTCTTGCCTCTCGCAAAGGGCGTTTCGCTCAGCGCGTTGCCTCTGCCAGCTAACACATGCCATGGCACTTAGAAAGTGGGCTAATGGCGGCGGCAGGGTTTTTAGTACAATTGCAAGTGAAGAACTATATAATTATGCCAACGACGAGTGCAGGCCCCTGTGTGTGCGCTTCAAGTTCCTCCGGCTCTATTATTTCCGGAGGGGGGGGGGGGGGGGGTGTGTGTGTGTGTGTGTGTGTGTGTGTGTGTGTGTGTGTGTGTGTGTGTGTGTGTGTGTGTGTGTGTGTGTGTGTGTGTGTGTGTGTGTGCGTGCGTGCGTGCGTGCGTGCGTGCGCGGAAAGTTAGGGTTACTTTAGTGAGCTCCCCTGCATTCTCTCTGATCCGAGATGGAATTCATTCCGCTGACTGCCGCAAACACACAAAAAAGAGTCCCCGTAATCCTCTATTGAAACTTCTGCGAGCGCATCTTAGGAGGGGGGGGGGGTGAAGGAGTTTTGGAAAACTATCTGCTGTACCCAGACGCCGAGGCCGCCCTCTCCGAGACACCCGGCCGTCTCTTAATTGGAGAGAGAGAGAGAGAGAGAGAGAGAGAGAGAGAGAGCCTGGGGACATAAGGAGGATGCGGTAGAATGCATGATCCTATAGCATCTCTTCCCAGCCACTTTTACTTTTTCCAACGCATAGCAGGGAAACAAGACTGTTAGCTTGTGCCTGCGGAAGATGAGTGTTGTTAACTTTGGAGGCTCGAAATTGTGTGGTTTCGAGGTTGAAATGCGCAGCGCTCGCGTGCATTGGAAACTGTATCGAGACCATGGCCGCGTTAGAAATCACATAGGCATACTAACATATAGGCTACTATTTGTTTAGTCACTGTGCCGTCATTATTAGTAGGCTATGTCCGAAAGCTTACCTTTGGTCGCAACTACATTCCAGTACAGTACAGTACAGTACAGTACAGTACAGTACAGTACAGTACAGTACAGTACAGTACAGTACAGTACAGTACAGTATGGTAGGTTACTATATAGTAGCATGCCAAAGTTTGTGCTATTGCCATTGAGAATGCATTGGGTGTTTAAGTTAAATAACTCAGAAACTACAAAACATTTCAAAGTAAAAAGTTCCAGCATGTGTCTCCACAGTAAGCTGAATTATACAAAGTGCCAATATCTGCCAATATCTGCCATTGAGCCACATTGTAAATGTCTCAAATTTGAAAGCACTATATTTCTAAAACTATGAAACATTTCAAAGATTCCTTTTCAGGAAAGGATAGGCCCATATCGTACGGCATACTATAGCACGCCGTTTTTCATCATTTTTATTAGTTATCCTCCGTGTTGCGGAGGATGAGAAACATTAGCAAATTGCGGAGTGTTGCGGAGGATTGCGGAGTGTTGCGGAGGATTTGAAAAAGAATTTAAAAAATTAAAAAACGATGGGTTATATCCCATCGTTTTTTGAATTTTTGGAACAAAATCCAGGCCCATGAATTAAAGGATAAAGCTCACATGTTAGCCAAATAGTTGAATACACAAAAGCTAAGGCACTGGTGTCGTACTTCTGGTTTACCGGAACGGGGTTCAACTCCCTGCAGTGCCCTGCTCAATGTGTTGTTTTTACCGGAGACATTTTGTTGCGGAGGATGAGAAACATTAGCAAATTGCGGAGTGTTGCGGAGGATGAGAAATATTAGCAAATTGCGGAGGATTGCAGAGGATTTGAAAAAGATTAAAAAAGTAAAAAAACGATGGGTTATAGCCCATCGTTTTTTGAATGTTTGGAAAAAAAATCTAGGCAAAGAGAGTGTTGTGGAGGATGAGAAACATTAGCAAATTGCGGAGTGTTGCGGAGGATTGCGGAGCAAATTGCGGAGTGTTGCGGAGGATTGCGGAGTGTTGCGGAGGATTTGAAAAAAAATAAAAATGATGGGTTATAGCCCATGTTTTTTGAAAATTTGGAAAAAAAAGTTATCCTCGTTTCTCATCATTTTGGACCATGGGCTATAGCCCATATCGTACGGCATACTATAGCACGCCGTTTTTTATCATTTTTGAGGATTTGAAAAAAATGAAAAAATGAAAAAAACGATGGGTTATAGCCCATGTTTTTTGAAATTTTGGAAAAAAAAGTTATCCTCGTTTCTCATCATTTTGGACCATGGGCTATAGCCCATATCGTACGGCATACTATAGCACGCCGTTTTTCATCATTTTTGAGGATTTGAAAAAAATGAAAAAATGAAAAAAACGATGGGTTATAGCCCATGTTTTTTGAAATTTTGAAAAAAAAAGTTATCCTCGTTTCTCATCATTTTTGACCATGGGCTATAGCCCATATCGTACGGCATACTATAGCACGCCGTTTTTTTATCATTTTTGAGGATTTGAAAAAAATGAAAAAATGAAAAAACGATGGGTTATAGCCCATGTTTTTTGAAATTTGGAAAAAAAAAGTTATCCTCGTTTCTCATCATTTTGGACCATGGGCTATAGCCTATATCGTACGGCATACTATAGCGCGCCGTTTTTCATAATTTTTGATGATTTGACAAAAATAAAAAAATGAAAAAAACGATGGGTTATAGCCCATGTTTTTTGAAATTTTGGAAAAAAAAGTTATCCTCGTTTCTCATCATTTTGGACCATGGGCTATAGCCCATATCGTACGGCATAGTATAGCACGCCGTTTTTCATCATTTTTGAGGATTTGAAAAAAATGAAAAAATGATAAAAACGATGGGTTATAGCCCATGTTTTTTGAAATTTTGAAAAAAAAAGTTATCCTCGTTTCTCATCATTTTGGACCATGGGCTATAGCCCATATCGTACGGCATACTATAGCACGCCGTTTTTATCATTTTTGAGGATTTGACAAAAATGAAAAAATGAAATAACGATGGGTTATAGCCCATGTTTTTTGAAATTTTGAAAAAAAAAGTTATCCTCGTTTCTCATCATTTTGGACCATGGGCTATAGCCTATATCGTACGGCATACTATAGCGCGCCGTTTTTCATAATTTTTGATGATTTGACAAAAATGAAAAAATGAAAAAAACGGTGGGTTATAGCCCATGTTTTTTGAAATTTTGAAAAAAAAAGTTATCCTCGTTTCTCATCATTTTGGACCATGGGCTATAGCCTATATCGTACGGCATACTATAGCACGCCGTTTTTTATCATTTTTGAGTATTTGAAAAAAATGAAAAAATGAAAAAAACGATGGGTTATAGCTAGGCCTGTCAAAGTTAACGCGTTATTAACTAGTTAATTTACAATCCTCTTAACGGCACTATTTTTTTTGACGCGCGATTAACGCACTGTGAAGTTTGACAGAATGGTTGAGAATGTGAATGCAGGCAGTCAGTGAGCCCCGCCTCTCTCCTCCCCTCTCTCTCTCTCTCTCTCTCTCTCTCTCTCTCTCTCCCGTCAGCCTGTGTGTGCGCACTGGGGGAGTTGAGCAGCGCTGTGAGCAGTGCACTCGTCAGTCGTCAGCTAGGCTGAATGCCTCCTTTGGACTCGTTATTAATTAATTTGCTCCACAATGTGTTAGATCAGAATTGGGCAAAAGCAAAACTCTGGCCGTTTTGGTTGATAAATATAGCAGTCAGTTGTAAAAGCCTGATGCTACACAGACCATGCTAATGCTTAACAAGCTAATGTTGACTGTCAACATTAGCTTTAGCATTAGCATGGTCTGTGTGGCAAACTGACATAGCATGACTGCGTGCGTGCCACTCGTCTGGAAGTGTGTGTGTGTGTGTGTGTGTGTGTGTGTGTGTGTGAGTGTGAGAGAGAGACTGTGTGTGTGTGTTGAGTTGAGTTTATGATTCCGTTTCTCTCTTCCATGGCATTTGCAATAAAGCAAGCATTCTCCCATATTGATAAGAGTATTTCAAACTTGAAAAGCAGTGGTTCTGAACCAGTGGTGCGGGGACCACCAGTGGTCCCTGAGGGGGTTCCAGGTGGCCCCCAGCTAAATGATGAGAGTTGGTAACCAAATGAACCCTTGTAAATCTTTAACTCTTGAGAGTGTAAAATGAAACCAAGTGTGTCCATTTGGTTCAATTTTACACTCAAGAGTTGAATAATTGTTTAACAGCTGCATTAATTACTTAAGTTAATTTAAGTCTACACAATTAGAAAACATGTTATTTTGATCAACATGGCCTGTTATCTCTCGTAATGGTACCATTGGCCAACATCAATACAGTTCTTTAGTTTGGGTCTGAGAGGCTAAATGTCATCAGATGGTGGTTCCGTGGCTCAAATGCAGAATAAATAATGGGCCTTGATACGAAAAATCTTGAAAACCACTGATTTAAGGTATATTTAGAACGGATAAAAAATATGCGATTAATTTGCGATTAATCACAGTTAACTATGGACAATCATGCGATTAATCGAGTTAAATATTTTAATCGATTGACAGCCCTAGTTATAGCCCATGTTTTTTGAAATTTTGGAAAAAAAAGTTATCCTCGTTTCTCATCATTTTGGACCATGGGCTATAGCCCATATCGTACGGCATACTATAGCACGCCGTTTTTCATCATTTTTGAGGATTTGAAAAAAATGAAAAAAACGATGGGTTATAGCCCATGTTTTTTGAAATTTTGAAAAAAAAAGTTATCCTCGTTTCTCATAATTTTTGACCATGGGCTATAGCTTATATCGTACAGCATACTATAGCGCGCCGTTTTTCATCATTTTTGATGATTTGACAAAAATGAAAAAATGAAAAAACGATGGGTTATAGCCCATGTTTTTTGAAATTTTGTTCATCATTTTTGATGATTTGACAAAAATGAAAAAATGAAAAAACGATGGGTTATAGCCCATGTTTTTTGAAATTTTGAAAAAAAAAGTTATCCTCGTTTCTCATCATTTTGGACCATGGGCTATAGCCTATATCGTACGGCAAACTATAGCGCGCCGTTTTTCATCATTTTTGATGATTTGACAAAAATTAAAAAATGAAAAAAACGATGGGTTATAGCCCATGTTTTTTGAAAATTTGGAAAAAAAAGTTATCCTCGTTTCTCATCATTTTGGACAATGGGCTATAGCCCATATCGTACGGCATACTATAGCACGCCGTTTTTCATCATTTTTGAGGATTTGAAAAAAATGAAAAAATGATAAAAACGATGGGTTATAGCCCATGTTTTTTTAAATTTTGAAAAAAAAAGTTATCCTCGTTTCTCATCATTTTGGACCATGGGCTATAGCCCATATCGTACGGCATACTATAGCACGCCGTTTTTTATCATTTTTGAGGATTTGAAAAAAATGAAAAAAACGATGGGTTATAGCCCATGTTTTTTGAAATTTTGGAAAAAAAAGTTATCCTCGTTTCTCATCATTTTTGACCATGGGCTATAGCTTATATCGTACAGCATACTATAGCGCGCCGTTTTTCATCATTTTTGATGATTTGACAAAAATGAAAAAATGAAAAAACGATGGGTTATAGCCCATGTTTTTTGAAATTTTGAAAAAAAAAGTTATCCTCGTTTCTCATCATTTTGGACCATGGGCTATAGCCTATATCGTAAGGCATACTATAGCGCGCCGTTTTTCATCATTTTTGATGATTTGACAAAAATGAAAAAATGAAAAAAACGATGGGTTATAGCCCATGTTTTTTGAAAATTTGGAAAAAAAAGTTATCCTCGTTTCTCATCATTTTGGACCATGGGCTATAGCCCATATCGTACGGCATACTATAGCACGCCGTTTTTCATCATTTTTGAGGATTTGAAAAAAATGAAAAAATGAAAAAAACGATGGGTTATAGCCCATGTTTTTTGAAATTTTGAAAAAAAATCTTTACTGACACTTTTCATTCCACACTAACATCAACTAGCACAAAAAATCTGTGTTGTAGTAACCAGCAGTTAGCTCAGTGTGATGAGTGGCTGTACTTGAGTGGCTGTACTTGTGATCCACAGGTCCACGGTTCAAATCCTACATTATTCATGTGTCTCTGTGATGCTTTGCTTTGCACACTGACTTTCAGTAGGACAACTTTAAAGCAGCACAGAAATTCCCCATGATTGTGTGCCTCAGTGGGCCAACGGATAAGTCAAATGATATCCGTAGTATACCTAGTAGAAGTGTGCCGGTTCAAACCCCGACATACTCAAATATTTACTGACACTTTGCATTCCACACTAACATCAACTAGCACAGAAAATCTGTGTTGTAGTAACCAGCAGTTAGCTCAGTGTGATGAGAGGCTGTACTTGTGATCCACAGGTCCACGGTTCAAATCCCACATTATTCATGTGTCTCTGTGATGCTTTGCTTTGCACACTGACTTTCAGAAGGACAACTTTCGCAATTTTTCATTTCCGAAATTTCCGCAATTTCCGCAATTTTTCATTTACGCAATTTTTAATTTCCGCAATTTCCGCAATTTGTCGCAAATTTTTGGCCCATCATCTGACAGAATAGTCTGTCTTTTTGCATACTGGGGCCCGATTATAATCGTGGACAATGACAATGTCATTTTCTTGACTTTTGACAATGAAAAACGACACACTATAGTAAATTTGTTTAATCATTTTCATCTTTTTTTTAATCGTCGCGAAAACCATGAACTATAGTTCATGGTTTTTGCGACGATTTCAAAAACAAATGTGAAAATTATGAAAAAACGACATACTATAGTTCAAAAGGTTAGCTGGACAGTGTTCTTTCAGACATAAGCCCCAACCGTTACATCTCAGGAAACAGGGGGAGAGAGCACCGTCTCCCGATGGTCCTTCCCAGCACCTTGATGTCATGACATGGGACTTGAACCGGCCAACTGTCTGTAGCAGAGGCAACGGGTCAAGCGCTCCACACCATTGAGCCAAGGCACCTTGGGGCATTCAGCAGATGTCTCCTGGTGCTTTTGAGTTTTTATTTTTTATTTAAGAAAGTCAGTGTGCAAAGCAAAGCAAACAAGTACAGCCACTCATCACACTGACAGCTAACTGCTGGTTACTACAACACAGATTTGTTATCCTCGTTTCTCATCATTTTGGACCATGGGCTATAGCCTATATCGTACGGCATACTATAGTACGCCGTTTTTCATCATTTTTGATGATTTGACAAAAATGAAAAAATGAAAAAACGATGGGTTATAGCCCATGTTTTTTGAAATTTTGGAAAAAAAAGTTATCCTCGTTTCTCATCATTTTGGACCATGGGCTATAGCCCATATCGTACGGCATACTATAGCACGCCGTTTTTATCATTTTTGAGGATTTGACAAAAATGAAAAAATGAAATAACGATGGGTTATAGCCCATGTTTTTTGAAATTTTGAAAAAAAAAGTTATCCTCGTTTCTCATCATTTTGGACCATGGGCTATAGCCTATATCGTACGGCATACTATAGCGCGCCGTTTTTCATAATTTTTGATGATTTGACAAAAATGAAAAAATGAAAAAAACGGTGGGTTATAGCCCATGTTTTTTGAAATTTTGAAAAAAAAAGTTATCCTCGTTTCTCATCATTTTGGACCATGGGCTATAGCCTATATCGTACGGCATACTATAGCACGCCGTTTTTTATCATTTTTGAGTATTTGAAAAAAATGAAAAAATGAAAAAAACGATGGGTTATAGCTAGGCCTGTCAAAGTTAACGCGTTATTAACTAGTTAATTTACAATCCTCTTAACGGCACTATTTTTTTTGACGCGCGATTAACGCACTGTGAAGTTTGACAGAATGGTTGAGAATGTGAATGCAGGCAGTCAGTGAGCCCCGCCTCTCTCCTCCCCTCTCTCTCTCTCTCTCTCTCTCTCTCTCTCTCTCTCCCGTCAGCCTGTGTGTGCGCACTGGGGGAGTTGAGCAGCGCTGTGAGCAGTGCACTCGTCAGTCGTCAGCTAGGCTGAATGCCTCCTTTGGACTCGTTATTAATTAATTTGCTCCACAATGTGTTAGATCAGAATTGGGCAAAAGCAAAACTCTGGCCGTTTTGGTTGATAAATATAGCAGTCAGTTGTAAAAGCCTGATGCTACACAGACCATGCTAATGCTTAACAAGCTAATGTTGACTGTCAACATTAGCTTTAGCATTAGCATGGTCTGTGTGGCAAACTGACATAGCATGACTGCGTGCGTGCCACTCGTCTGGAAGTGTGTGTGTGTGTGTGTGTGTGTGTGTGTGTGTGTGTGTGTGTGTGAGTGTGAGAGAGAGACTGTGTGTGTGTGTTGAGTTGAGTTTATGATTCCGTTTCTCTCTTCCATGGCATTTGCAATAAAGCAAGCATTCTCCCATATTGATAAGAGTATTTCAAACTTGAAAAGCAGTGGTTCTGAACCAGTGGTGCGGGGACCACCAGTGGTCCCTGAGGGGGTTCCAGGTGGCCCCCAGCTAAATGATGAGAGTTGGTAACCAAATGAACCCTTGTAAATCTTTAACTCTTGAGAGTGTAAAATGAAACCAAGTGTGTCCATTTGGTTCAATTTTACACTCAAGAGTTGAATAATTGTTTAACAGCTGCATTAATTACTTAAGTTAATTTAAGTCTACACAATTAGAAAACATGTTATTTTGATCAACATGGCCTGTTATCTCTCGTAATGGTACCATTGGCCAACATCAATACAGTTCTTTAGTTTGGGTCTGAGAGGCTAAATGTCATCAGATGGTGGTTCCGTGGCTCAAATGCAGAATAAATAATGGGCCTTGATACGAAAAATCTTGAAAACCACTGATTTAAGGTATATTTAGAACGGATAAAAAATATGCGATTAATTTGCGATTAATCACAGTTAACTATGGACAATCATGCGATTAATCGAGTTAAATATTTTAATCGATTGACAGCCCTAGTTATAGCCCATGTTTTTTGAAATTTTGGAAAAAAAAGTTATCCTCGTTTCTCATCATTTTGGACCATGGGCTATAGCCCATATCGTACGGCATACTATAGCACGCCGTTTTTCATCATTTTTGAGGATTTGAAAAAAATGAAAAAAACGATGGGTTATAGCCCATGTTTTTTGAAATTTTGAAAAAAAAAGTTATCCTCGTTTCTCATAATTTTTGACCATGGGCTATAGCTTATATCGTACAGCATACTATAGCGCGCCGTTTTTCATCATTTTTGATGATTTGACAAAAATGAAAAAATGAAAAAACGATGGGTTATAGCCCATGTTTTTTGAAATTTTGTTCATCATTTTTGATGATTTGACAAAAATGAAAAAATGAAAAAACGATGGGTTATAGCCCATGTTTTTTGAAATTTTGAAAAAAAAAGTTATCCTCGTTTCTCATCATTTTGGACCATGGGCTATAGCCTATATCGTACGGCAAACTATAGCGCGCCGTTTTTCATCATTTTTGATGATTTGACAAAAATTAAAAAATGAAAAAAACGATGGGTTATAGCCCATGTTTTTTGAAAATTTGGAAAAAAAAGTTATCCTCGTTTCTCATCATTTTGGACAATGGGCTATAGCCCATATCGTACGGCATACTATAGCACGCCGTTTTTCATCATTTTTGAGGATTTGAAAAAAATGAAAAAATGATAAAAACGATGGGTTATAGCCCATGTTTTTTTAAATTTTGAAAAAAAAAGTTATCCTCGTTTCTCATCATTTTGGACCATGGGCTATAGCCCATATCGTACGGCATACTATAGCACGCCGTTTTTTATCATTTTTGAGGATTTGAAAAAAATGAAAAAAACGATGGGTTATAGCCCATGTTTTTTGAAATTTTGGAAAAAAAAGTTATCCTCGTTTCTCATCATTTTTGACCATGGGCTATAGCTTATATCGTACAGCATACTATAGCGCGCCGTTTTTCATCATTTTTGATGATTTGACAAAAATGAAAAAATGAAAAAACGATGGGTTATAGCCCATGTTTTTTGAAATTTTGAAAAAAAAAGTTATCCTCGTTTCTCATCATTTTGGACCATGGGCTATAGCCTATATCGTAAGGCATACTATAGCGCGCCGTTTTTCATCATTTTTGATGATTTGACAAAAATGAAAAAATGAAAAAAACGATGGGTTATAGCCCATGTTTTTTGAAAATTTGGAAAAAAAAGTTATCCTCGTTTCTCATCATTTTGGACCATGGGCTATAGCCCATATCGTACGGCATACTATAGCACGCCGTTTTTCATCATTTTTGAGGATTTGAAAAAAATGAAAAAATGAAAAAAACGATGGGTTATAGCCCATGTTTTTTGAAATTTTGAAAAAAAATCTTTACTGACACTTTTCATTCCACACTAACATCAACTAGCACAAAAAATCTGTGTTGTAGTAACCAGCAGTTAGCTCAGTGTGATGAGTGGCTGTACTTGAGTGGCTGTACTTGTGATCCACAGGTCCACGGTTCAAATCCTACATTATTCATGTGTCTCTGTGATGCTTTGCTTTGCACACTGACTTTCAGTAGGACAACTTTAAAGCAGCACAGAAATTCCCCATGATTGTGTGCCTCAGTGGGCCAACGGATAAGTCAAATGATATCCGTAGTATACCTAGTAGAAGTGTGCCGGTTCAAACCCCGACATACTCAAATATTTACTGACACTTTGCATTCCACACTAACATCAACTAGCACAGAAAATCTGTGTTGTAGTAACCAGCAGTTAGCTCAGTGTGATGAGAGGCTGTACTTGTGATCCACAGGTCCACGGTTCAAATCCCACATTATTCATGTGTCTCTGTGATGCTTTGCTTTGCACACTGACTTTCAGAAGGACAACTTTCGCAATTTTTCATTTCCGAAATTTCCGCAATTTCCGCAATTTTTCATTTACGCAATTTTTAATTTCCGCAATTTCCGCAATTTGTCGCAGATTTTTGGCCCATCATCTGACAGAATAGTCTGTCTTTTTGCATACTGGGGCCCGATTATAATCGTGGACAATGACAATGTCATTTTCTTGACTTTTGACAATGAAAAACGACACACTATAGTAAATTTGTTTAATCATTTTCATCTTTTTTTTAATCGTCGCGAAAACCATGAACTATAGTTCATGGTTTTTGCGACGATTTCAAAAACAAATGTGAAAATTATGAAAAAACGACATACTATAGTTCAAAAGGTTAGCTGGACAGTGTTCTTTCAGACATAAGCCCCAACCGTTACATCTCAGGAAACAGGGGGAGAGAGCACCGTCTCCCGATGGTCCTTCCCAGCACCTTGATGTCATGACATGGGACTTGAACCGGCCAACTGTCTGTAGCAGAGGCAACGGGTCAAGCGCTCCACACCATTGAGCCAAGGCACCTTGGGGCATTCAGCAGATGTCTCCTGGTGCTTTTGAGTTTTTATTTTTTATTTAAGAAAGTCAGTGTGCAAAGCAAAGCAAACAAGTACAGCCACTCATCACACTGACAGCTAACTGCTGGTTACTACAACACAGATTTGTTATCCTCGTTTCTCATCATTTTGGACCATGGGCTATAGCCTATATCGTACGGCATACTATAGTACGCCGTTTTTCATCATTTTTGATGATTTGACAAAAATGAAAAAATGAAAAAACGATGGGTTATAGCCCATGTTTTTTGAAATTTTGGAAAAAAAAGTTATCCTCGTTTCTCATCATTTTGGACCATGGGCTATAGCCCATATCGTACGGCATACTATAGCACGCCGTTTTTCATCATTTTTGAGGATTTGAAAAAAATGAAAAAAATGAAAAAAACGATGGGTTATAATATAGCCCATGTTTTTTGAAATTTTGAAAAAAAAAGTTATCCTCGTTTCTCATCATTTTTGACCATGGGCTATAGCTTATATCGTACAGCATACTATAGCGCGCCATTTTTCATCATTTTTGATGATTTGACAAAAATGAAAAAATGAAAAAACGATGGGTTATAGCCCATGTTTTTTGAAATTTTGAAAAAAAAAGTTATCCTCGTTTCTCAATATTTTGGACCATGGGCTATAGCCCATATCGTACGGCATACTATAGCGCGCCGTTTTTCATCATTTTTGATGATTTGACAAAAATGAAAAAATGAAAAAAACGATGGGTTATAGCCCATGTTTTTTGAAATTTTGAAAAAAAAAGTTAGCTCAGTGTGATGAGTGGCTGTGCTTGTGATCCACAGGTCCAGGGTTCAAATCCCACATTAGTCATGTGGCTCTGTGACAATTTGCTTTGCACACTGACTTTCAGAAGGACAACTTTAAAGCAGCACAGAAATTCCCCATGATTGTGTGCCTCAGTGGGCCAACGGATAAGTCAAATGATATCCGTAGTATACCTAGTAGAAGTGTGCCGGTTCAAACCCCGACATACTAAAAACTTTACTGACACTTTGCATTCCACACTAACATCAACTAGCACAGAAAATCTGTGTTGTAGTAACCAGCAGTTAGCTCAGTGTGATGAGTGGCTGTACTTGTGATCCACAGGTCCACGGTTCAAATCCCACATTATTCATGTGTCTCTGTGATGCTTTGCTTTGCACACTGACTTTCAGAAGGACAACTTTAAAGCAGCACAGAAATTCCCCATGATTGTTTGCCTCAGTGGGCCAACGGATAAGTCAAATGATATCCGTAGTATACCTAGTAGAAGTGTGCCGGTTCAAACCCCAACATACTCAAATCTTTACTGACACTTTGCATTCCACACTAACATCAACTAGCACAAAAAATCTGTGTTGTAGTAACCAGCAGTTAGCTCAGTGTGATGAGTGGCTGTACTTGTGATCCACAGGTCCACGGTTCAAATCCCACATTATTCATGTGTCTCTGTGATGCTTTGCTTTGCACACTGACTTTCAGTAGGACAACTTTAAAGCAGCACAGAAATTCCCCATGATTGTGTGCCTCAGTGGGCCAACGGATAAGTCAAATGATATCCGTAGTATACCTAGTAGAAGTGTGCCGGTTCAAACCCCGACATACTCAAATATTTACTGACACTTTGCATTCCACACTAACATCAACTAGCACAGAAAATCTGTGTTGTAGTAACCAGCAGTTAGCTCAGTGTGATGAGAGGCTGTACTTGTGATCCACAGGCCCACGGTTCAAATCCCACATTATTCATGTGTCTCTGTGATGCTTTGCTTTGCACACTGACTTTCAGAAGGACAACTTTCGCAATTTCCGCAATTTTTCATTTCCGAAATTTCCGCAATTTCCGCAATTTTTCATTTCCGCAATTTTTAATTTCCGCAATTTCCGCAATTTTTCATTTCGCAAATTTTTGGCCCATCATCTGACAGAATAGTCTGTCTTTTTGCATACTGGGGCCCGATTATAATCGTGGACAATGACAATGTCATTTTCTTGACTTTTGACAATGAAAAACGACACACTATAGTAAATTTGTTTAATCATTTTCATCTTTTTTTTAATCGTCGCGAAAACCATGAACTATAGTTCATGGTTTTTGCGACGATTTCAAAAACAAATGTGAAAATGATGAAAAAACGACATACTATAGTTCAAAAGGTTAGCTGGACAGTGTTCTTTCAGACATAAGCCCCAACCGTTACATCTCAGGAAACAGGGGGAGAGAGCACCGTCTCCCGATGGTCCTTCCCATCACCTTGATGTCATGACATGGGACTTGAACCGGCCAACTGTCTGTAGCAGAGGCAACGGGTCAAGCGCTCCACACCATTGAGCCAAGGCACCTTGGGGCATTCAGCAGATGTCTCCTGGTGCTTTTGAGTTTTTATTTTTTATTTAAGAAAGTCAGTGTGCAAAGCAAAGCAAACAAGTACAGCCACTCATCACACTGACAGCTAACTACAACACAGATTTTCTGTGCTAGTTGATGTTAGTGTGGAATGCAAAGTGTCAGTAAAGATTTGAGTATGTCGGGGTTTGAACCGGCACACTTCTACTAGGTATACTACGGATATCATTTGACTTATCCGTTGGCCCACTGAGGCACACAATCATGGGGAATTTCTGTGCTGCTTTAAAGTTGTCCTTCTGAAAGTCAGTGTGCAAAGCAAAGCATCACAGAGACACATGAATAATGTGGGATTTGAACCGTGGACCTGTGGATCACAAGTACAGCCACTCATCACACTGAGCTAACTGCTGGTTACTACAACACAGATTTTCTGTGCTAGTTGATGTTAGTGTGGAATGCAAAGTGTCAGTAAAGATTTGAGTATGTCGGGGTTTGAACCGGCACACTTCTACTAGGTATACTACGGATATCATTTGACTTATCCTCTGCGCCACTGAGGCACACAATCATGGCGAATTTCTGTGCTGCTTTGAAGTTGTCTGTCTGAAAGTCAGCTTGCAAAGCAAAGTGTCACAGAGCCACATGACTAATGTGGGATTTGAACCATGGATCTTGGATCACTAGCACAGCCACTCATCACACTGAGCTAACTGGTGGTTACTACAATACAGCTTTTCTGTGCTAGTTGATGTTAGTGTGGAATGCAAAGTGTCAGTAAAGATTTGAGTATGTCGGGGTTTGAACCGGCACACTTCTACTAGGTATACTATGGATATCATTTGACTTATCCTCTGCGCCACTGAGGCACACAATCATGGTGAATTTCTGTGCTGCTTTGAAGTTGTCCGTCTGAAAGTCAGCGTGCAAAGCAAAGTGTCACAGAGCCACATGACTAATGTGGGATTTGAACCATGGACCTGTGGATCACTAGCACAGCCAATCATCACACTGAGCTAACTGGTGGTTACTACAATACAGCTTTTCTGTGCTACTTGATGTTAGTGTGGAATGCAAAGTGTCAGTAAAGAATGGGGTGGGATTGGATGCTTTATTTTTTTGTTTGAATTTAAGTGGGGTTTGAACCCACCATCTCCCGATCATGTGGCAGCGTTCTAACACACTGAGCCACTGGCTCCAGACAATTCACACATCTTTTTTGTTTCTTTTGTTCTTCTGTAAACTCTTCTGTAAAATAAAGTTTTTCACTCCGTGACATCATCCAAAGGGTTTTCTGTTCCTCATTTGAACTGCCTAAATCCAGGATTGAACCAGGGACCGACCTTTAAATCTTCAGCCTAACGCTCTACAAACTGAGCTATTTCAGCTTGTAAGTGCCACATCCAGAATGTATTTTTCAATTGATTGTTATTTCCTGAACAAATAAAGTCATACAGTATTTCCCCCAGTGAGATCAGCCTGAGAGTCATAGGGTTGTCTGTACCTCATTTCAACTGCCGAAACCCGGGATTGAACCAGGGACCTTCAGATCTTTAGTCTAATGCTCTACCAACTGCACTAAAGCAATCCTCCGCAACACTCCGCAATTTGCTAATATTTTTTTCAAATCCTCAAAAATGATCGGTTATAGCCCATCGTTTTTTGAATTTTTGGAGAAAAATCCTCCGTCATCCTCCTGAACACTCCGCAATTTGGAGAAAAATCCTCCGCAATCCTCCTCAACACTCCGCAATTTGGAGAAAAAGTCTCCGCAATCCTCCGCAACACTCCGCAATTTGCTAATATTTTTTTCAAATCCTCAAAAATGATCCGTTATAGCAGTGATACTCAACCTCAGGCCCGCGGGCCACATCAGGCCCGCGGGACCATTATGACTGGCCCACCAATGAAAATCTAAAAAAAAGAAGAAAAAAAAATCTGGAAAATGAAATAAAAATAAATAAATCTGAATGAAGTTATCTTTAATTACATTATTATAAGTAATACTATTAGAGTTGTACTATTACTCGAACGAAAATAAAAGCTTGGGGGGGGGGGAGATGCAATGCAAATTAAAGACATATACTGTGTATCCCTATTCCCTGACATAATGTTATAGCTAAACGGACATAATTCTATTTTATTTGAATGATGAAACCCAGCTGCCATTAATAGTTGGAAATGGAAATGGAAATTGCGGAAATTGCGGAAATGGAAATTGCGGAAATTGCGGAAATTGTGGAAATTGTAATTGCGGAAATTGCGGAAATGGTGGAAATGGAAATTGCGGAAATGCGGAAATGGAAATTGCGGAAATTGCGGAAATAGTAATTGCGGAAATGGTGGAAATGGTGGAAATGGAAATTGAGGAAATTGCGGAAATTCCGCAATTTCCACAATTTCCATTTCCGCAAATCCCGCAATTACCATTTCCTCAATTTCCTCAATTTCCGCAATTCCGCAATTTGACAAAAACGATGGGTTATAGCCCATGTTTTTTTAAATTAAAAAAAAAAAAGTTAGCCTCGTTTCTCATCATTTTGGACCGTCGGCTATAGCCCATATCGTACGGCATACTATAGCGTGCAGTTTTTCATCATTTTTGAAGATTTGAAAAAAATGACGAAATGACAAAAACGATGGGTTATAGTCCATGTTTTTTGAAATTTTGGAAAAAAAAGTTAGCCTCGTTTCTCATCATTTTGGACCGTGGGCTATAGCCCATATCATACGGCATACTATAGCGCGCAGTTTTTCATCATTTTTGAAGATTTGAAAAAAATGACGAAATGACAAAAACGATGGGTTATAGCCCATGTTTTTTGAAATTTTGAAAAAAAAAGTTAGCCTCGTTTCTCATCATTTTGGACCGTGGGCTATAGCCCATATCGTACGGCATACTATAGCGCGCAGTTTTCATCATTTTTGAAGATTTGAAAAAAATGACGAAATGACAAAAACGATGGGTTATAGCCCATGTTATTTGAAATTTTGAAAAAAAAATTATCCTCGTTTCTCATCATTTTGGACCGTGGGCTATAGCCCATATCGTACTGCATACTATAGCGCGCAGTTTTTCATCATTTTTGAAGAAAATGACGAAATGACAAAAACGATGGGTTATAGCCCATGTTTTTTGAAATTTTGAAAAAAAAAGTTAGCCTCGTTTCTCATCATTTTGGACCGTGGGCTATAGCCCATATCGTACGGCATACTATAGCGCGCCGTTTTTCATCATTTTTGAGGATTTGAAAAAAATGAAAAAATGAAAAAATAAATCCGCAATTTCCGCAATTTCCACAATTTCCATTTCCGCAAATTCCGCAATTACCATTTCCTCAATTTCCTCAATTTCCGCAATTCCGCAATTTGACAAAAACGATGGGTTATAGCAAAAAAGTTAGCCTCGTTTCTCATCATTTTGGACCGTGGGCTATAGCCCATATCGTACGGCATACTATAGCGCGCCGTTTTCATCATTTTTGAAGATTTGAAAAAAATGACGAAATGACAAAAACGATGGGTTATAGCCCATGTTTTTTGAAATTTTGAAAAAAAAAGTTATCCTCGTTTCTCATCATTTTGGACCGTGGGCTATAGCCCATATCGTGCGGCATACTATAGCGCGCAGTTTTTCATCATTTTTGAGGGTTTGAAAAAAATTACGAAATGACAAAAACGATGGGTTATAGCCCATGTTTTTTGAAAATTACAAAAAAAAAGTTAGCCTCGTTTCTCATCATTTTGGACCGTGGGCTATAGCCCATATCGTCCGGCATACTATAGCGCGCCGTTTTTCATCATTTTTGAAGATTTGAAAAAAATGACGAAATGACAAAAACGATGGGTTATAGCCCATGTTTTTTGAAATTTTGAAAAAAAAAGTTAGCCTCGTTTCTCATCATTTTGGACCGTGGGCTATAGCCCATATCGTACGGCATACTATAGCGCGCAGTTTTTCATCATTTTTATGGATTTGGAAAAAATAAAGAAATGACAAAAACGATGGGTTATAGCCTATGTTTTTTGAAATTTTGAAAAAAAAAGTTAGCCTCGTTTCTCATCATTTTGGACTGTGGGCTATAGCCCATATCGTACGGCATACTATAGCGCGCAGTTTTTCATCATTTTTGAGGGTTTGAAAAAAATGACGAAATGACAAAAACGATGGGTTATAGCCCATGTTTTTTGAAATTTTGGAAAAAAAAGTTAGCCTCGTTTCTCATCATTTTGGACCGTGGGCTATAGCCCATATCGTACGGCATACTATAGCGCGCCGTTTTTCATCATTTTTGAAGATTTGAAAAAAATGACGAAATGACAAAAACGATGGGTTATAGGCCATGTTTTTTGAAATTTTGAAAAAAAAAGTTATCCTCGTTTCTCATCATTTTGGACCGTGGGCTATAGCCCATATCGTACGGCATACTATAGCGCGCAGTTTTTCATCATTTTTGAGGGTTTGAAAAAAATGACGAAATGACAAAAACGATGGGTTATAGCCCATGTTTTTTGAAAATTACAAAAAAAAAGTTAGCCTCGTTTCTCATCATTTTGGACCGTGGGCTATAGCCCATATCGTCCGGCATACTATAGTGCGCCGTTTTTCATCATTTTTGAAGATTTGAAAAAAATGACGAAATGACAAAAACGATGGGTTATAGCCCATGTTTTTTGAAATTTTGAAAAAAAAAGTTATCCTCGTTTCTCATCATTTTGGACCATGGGCTATAGCCCATATCGTACGGCATACTATAGCGCGCCGTTTTTCATCATATTTGAGGATTTGAAAAAAATGACGAAATGACAAAAACGATGGGTTATTGCCCATGTTTTTTGAAATTTTGAAAAAAAAAGTTAGCCTCGTTTCTCATCATTTTGGACCGTGGGCTATAGCCCATATCGTACGGCATACTATAGCGCGCAGTTTTTCATCATTTTTGAGGATTTGGAAAAAATAAAGAAATTACAAAAACGATGGGTTATAGCCTATGTTTTTTGAAATTTTGAAAAAAAAAGTTAGCCTCGTTTCTCATCATTTTGGACTGTGGGCTATAGCCCATATCGTACGGCATACTATAGCGCGCAGTTTTTCATCATTTTTGAGGGTTTGAAAAAAATGACGAAATGACAAAAACGATGGGTTATAGCCCATGTTTTTTGAAATTTTGGAAAAAAAAGTTAGCCTCGTTTCTCATCATTTTGGACCGTGGGCTATAGCCCATATCGTACGGCATACTATAGCGCGCCGTTTTTCATCATTTTTTAAGATTTGAAAAAAATGACGAAATGACAAAAACGATGGGTTATAGCCCATGTTTTTTGAAATTTTGAAAAAAAAAAGTTATCCTCGTTTCTCATCATTTTGGACCGTGGGCTATAGCCCATATCGTACGGCATACTATAGCGCGCAGTTTTTCATCATTTTTGAGGGTTTGAAAAAAATGACGAAATGACAAAAACGATGGGTTATAGCCCATGTTTTTTGAAAATTAGAAAAAAAAAGTTAGCCTCGTTTCTCATCATTTTGGACCGTGGGCTATAGCCCATATCGTCCGGCATACTATAGCGCGCCGTTTTTCATCATTTTTGAAGATTTGAAAAAAATGACGAAATGACAAAAACGATGGGTTATAGCCCATGTTTTTTGAAATTTTGAAAAAAAAAGTTATCCTCGTTTCTCATCATTTTGGACCATGGGCTATAGCCCATATCGTACGGCATACTATAGCGCGCCGTTTTTCATCATATTTGAGGATTTGAAAAAAATGACGAAATGACAAAAACGATGGGTTATAGCCCATGTTTTTTGAAATTTTGGAAAAAAAAGTTAGCCTCGTTTCTCATCATTTTGGACCGTGGGCTATAGCCCATATCGTACGGCATACTATAGCGCGCCGTTTTTCATCATTTTTGAAGATTTGAAAAAAATGACGAAATGACAAAAACGATGGGTTATAGCCCATGTTTTTTGAAATTTTGAAAAAAAAAGTTAGCCTCGTTTCTCATCATTTTGGACCGTGGGCTATAGCCCATATCGTACGGCATACTATAGCGCGCAGTTTTTCATCATTTTTGAGGGTTTGAAAAAAATGACGAAATGACAAAAACGATGGGTTATAGCCCATGTTTTTTGAAATTTTGAAAAAAAAAAGGTATCCTCGTTTCTCATCATTTTGGACCATGGGCTATAGCCCATATCGTACGGCATACTATAGCGCGCCGTTTTTCATCATATTTGAGGATTTGAAAAAAATGACGAAATGACAAAAACGATGGGTTATTGCCCATGTTTTTTGAAATTTTGAAAAAAAAAGTTAGCCTCGTTTCTCATCATTTTGGACCGTGGGCTATAGCCCAAATCGTACGGCATACTATAGCGCGCAGTTTTTCATCATTTTTGAGGATTTGGAAAAAATAAAGAAATGACAAAAACGATGGGTTATAGCCTATGTTTTTTGAAATTTTGAAAAAAAAAGTTAGCCTCGTTTCTTATCATTTTGGACTGTGGGCTATAGCCCATATCGTACGGCATACTATAGCGCGCAGTTTTTCATCATTTTTGAGGGTTTGAAAAAAAATGACGAAATGACAAAAACGATGGGTTATAGCCCATGTTTTTTGAAATTTTGGAAAAAAAAGTTAGCCTCGTTTCTCATCATTTTGGACCGTGGGCTATAGCCCATATCGTACGGCATACTATAGCGCGCCGTTTTTCATCATTTTTGAAGATTTAAAAAAATGACGAAATGACAAAAACGATGGGTTATAGCCCATGTTTTTTGAAATTTTGAAAAAAAAAGTTATCCTCGTTTCTCATCATTTTGGACCGTGGGCTATAGCCCATATCGTACGGCATACTATAGCGCGCCGTTTTTCATCATTTTTGAGGGTTTGAAAAAAATTACGAAATGACAAAAACGATGGGTTATAGCCCATGTTTTTTGAAATTTTGAAAAAAAAAGTTAGCCTCGTTTCTCATCATTTTGGACCGTGGGCTATAGCCCATATCGTACGGCATACTATAGCGCGCCGTTTTTCATCATATTTGAGGATTTGAAAAAAATGACGAAATGACAAAAACGATGGGTTATAGCCCATGTTTTTTGAAATTTTGGAAAAAAAAGTTAGCCTCGTTTCTCATCATTTTGGACCGTGGGCTATAGCCCATATCGTACGGCATACTATAGCGCGCCGTTTTTCATCATTTTTGAAGATTTGAAAAAAATGACGAAATGACAAAAATGATGGGTTATAGCCCATGTTTTTTGAAATTTTGAAAAAAAAAGTTAGCCTCGTTTCTCATCATTTTGGACCGTGGGCTATAGCCCATATCGTACGGCATACTATAGCGCGCCGTTTTTCATCATTTTTGAGGGTTTGAAAAAAATTACGAAATGACAAAAACGATGGGTTATAGCCCATGTTTTTTGAAATTTTGAAAAAAAAAGTTAGCCTCGTTTCTCATCATTTTGGACCGTGGGCTATAGCCCATATCGTACGGCATACTATAGCGCGCCGTTTTTCATCATATTTGAGGATTTGAAAAAAATGACGAAATGACAAAAACGATGGGTTATAGCCCATGTTTTTTGAAATTTTGGAAAAAAAAGTTAGCCTCGTTTCTCATCATTTTGGACCGTGGGCTATAGCCCATATCGTACGGCATACTATAGCGCGCCGTTTTTCATCATTTTTGAAGATTTGAAAAAAATGACGAAATGACAAAAACGATGGGTTATAGCCCATGTTTTTTGAAATTTTGAAAAAAAAAGTTAGCCTCGTTTCTCATCATTTTGGACCGTGGGCTATAGCCCATATCGTACGGCATACTATAGCGCGCAGTTTTTCATCATTTTTGAGGGTTTGAAAAAAATGACGAAATGACAAAAACGATGGGTTATAGCCCATGTTTTTTGAAATTTTGAAAAAAAAAAGGTATCCTCGTTTCTCATCATTTTGGACCATGGGCTATAGCCCATATCGTACGGCATACTATAGCGCGCCGTTTTTCATCATATTTGAGGATTTGAAAAAAATGACGAAATGACAAAAACGATGGGTTATTGCCCATGTTTTTTGAAATTTTGAAAAAAAAAGTTAGCCTCGTTTCTCATCATTTTGGACCGTGGGCTATAGCCCAAATCGTACGGCATACTATAGCGCGCAGTTTTTCATCATTTTTGAGGATTTGGAAAAAATAAAGAAATGACAAAAACGATGGGTTATAGCCTATGTTTTTTGAAATTTTGAAAAAAAAAGTTAGCCTCGTTTCTTATCATTTTGGACTGTGGGCTATAGCCCATATCGTACGGCATACTATAGCGCGCAGTTTTTCATCATTTTTGAGGGTTTGAAAAAAAATGACGAAATGACAAAAACGATGGGTTATAGCCCATGTTTTTTGAAATTTTGGAAAAAAAAGTTAGCCTCGTTTCTCATCATTTTGGACCGTGGGCTATAGCCCATATCGTACGGCATACTATAGCGCGCCGTTTTTCATCATTTTTGAAGATTTAAAAAAATGACGAAATGACAAAAACGATGGGTTATAGCCCATGTTTTTTGAAATTTTGAAAAAAAAAGTTATCCTCGTTTCTCATCATTTTGGACCGTGGGCTATAGCCCATATCGTACGGCATACTATAGCGCGCCGTTTTTCATCATTTTTGAGGGTTTGAAAAAAATTACGAAATGACAAAAACGATGGGTTATAGCCCATGTTTTTTGAAATTTTGAAAAAAAAAGTTAGCCTCGTTTCTCATCATTTTGGACCGTGGGCTATAGCCCATATCGTACGGCATACTATAGCGCGCCGTTTTTCATCATATTTGAGGATTTGAAAAAAATGACGAAATGACAAAAACGATGGGTTATAGCCCATGTTTTTTGAAATTTTGGAAAAAAAAGTTAGCCTCGTTTCTCATCATTTTGGACCGTGGGCTATAGCCCATATCGTACGGCATACTATAGCGCGCCGTTTTTCATCATTTTTGAAGATTTGAAAAAAATGACGAAATGACAAAAATGATGGGTTATAGCCCATGTTTTTTGAAATTTTGAAAAAAAAAGTTAGCCTCGTTTCTCATCATTTTGGACCGTGGGCTATAGCCCATATCGTACGGCATACTATAGCGCGCCGTTTTTCATCATTTTTGAGGGTTTGAAAAAAATTACGAAATGACAAAAACGATGGGTTATAGCCCATGTTTTTTGAAATTTTGAAAAAAAAAGTTAGCCTCGTTTCTCATCATTTTGGACCGTGGGCTATAGCCCATATCGTCCGGCATACTATAGCGCGCCGTTTTTCATCATTTTTGAAGATTTGAAAAAAATGACGAAATGACAAAAACGATGGGTTATAGCCCATGTTTTTTGAAATTTTGAAAAAAAAAGTTATCCTCGTTTCTCATCATTTTGGACCATGGGCTATAGCCCATATCGTACGGCATACTATAGCGCGCCGTTTTTCATCATATTTGAGGATTTGAAAAAAATTACGAAATGACAAAAACGATGGGTTATAGCCCATGTTTTTTGAAATTTTGAAAAAAAAAGTTAGCCTCGTTTCTCATCATTTTGGACCGTGGGCTATAGCCCATATCGTACGGCATACTATAGCGCGCCGTTTTTCATCATTTTTGAAGATTTGAAAAAAATGACGAAATGACAAAAACGATGGGTTATAGCCCATGTTTTTTGAAATTTTGAAAAAAAAAGTTAGCCTCGTTTCTCATCATTTTGGACCGTGGGCTATAGCCCATATCGTACGGCATACTATAGCGCGCCGTTTTTCATCATTTTTGAGGGTTTGAAAAAAATTACGAAATGACAAAAACGATGGGTTATAGCCCATGTTTTTTGAAATTTTGAAAAAAAAAGTTAGCCTCGTTTCTCATCATTTTGGACCGTGGGCTATAGCCCATATCGTACGGCATACTATAGCGCGCCGTGAAGATTTGAAAAAAATTACGAAATGACAAAAACGATGGGTTATAGCCCATGTTTTTTGAAATTTTGAAAAAAAAAGTTATCCTCGTTTCTCATCATTTTGGACCGTGGGCTATAGCCCATATCGTACGGCATACTATAGCGCGCAGTTTTTCATCATTTTTAAGGGTTTGAAAAAAATGACGAAATGACAAAAACGATGGGTTATAGCCCATGTTTTTTGAAATTTTGAAAAAAAAAGTTAGCCTCGTTTCTCATCATTTTGGACCGTGGGCTATAGCCCATATCGTACGGCATACTATAGCGCGCCGTTTTTCATCATTTTTGAAGATTTGAAAAAAATGACGAAATGACAAAAACGATGGGTTATAGCCCATGTTTTTTGAAATTTTGAAAAAAAAAGTTAGCCTCGTTTCTCATCATTTTGGACCGTGGGCTATAGCCCATATCGTACGGCATACTATAGCGCGCAGTTTTTCATCATTTTTGAGGGTTTGAAAAAAATGACGAAATGACAAAAACGATGGGTTATAGCCCATGTTTTTTTTAAATTAGAAAAAAAGAATTAGCCTCGTTTCTCATCATTTTGGACCGTGGGCTATAGCCCATATCGTCCGGCATACTATAGCGCGCCGTTTTTCATCATTTTTGAAGATTTGAAAAAAATGACGAAATGACAAAAACGATGGGTTATAGCCCATGTTTTTTGAAATTTTGAAAAAAAAAGTTATCCTCGTTTCTCATCATTTTGGACCATGGGCTATAGCCCATATCGTACGGCATACTATAGCGCGCCGTTTTTCATCATATTTGAGGATTTGAAAAAAATGACGAAATGACAAAAACGATGGGTTATAGCCCATGTTTTTTGAAATTTTGGAAAAAAAAGTTAGCCTCGTTTCTCATCATTTTGGACCGTGGGCTATAGCCCATATCGTACGGCATACTATAGCGTGCCGTTTTTCATCATTTTTGAAGATTTGAAAAAAATGACGAAATGACAAAAACGATGGGTTATAGCCCATGTTTTTTGAAATTTTGGAAAAAAAAGTTAGCCTCGTTTCTCATCATTTTGGACCGTGGGCTATAGCCCATATCGTACGGCATACTATAGCGCGCCGTTTTTCATCATTTTTGAAGATTTGAAAAAAATGACGAAATGACAAAAACGATGGGTTATAGCCCATGTTTTTTGAAATTTTGAAAAAAAAAGTTAGCCTCGTTTCTCATCATTTTGGACCGTGGGCTATAGCCCATATCGTACGGCATACTATAGCGCGCAGTTTTTCATCATTTTTGAGGGTTTGAAAAAAATGACGAAATGACAAAAACGATGGGTTATAGCCCATGTTTTTTTTAAATTAGAAAAAAAGAATTAGCCTCGTTTCTCATCATTTTGGACCGTGGGCTATAGCCCATATCGTCCGGCATACTATAGCGCGCCGTTTTTCATCATTTTTGAAGATTTGAAAAAAATGACGAAATGACAAAAACGATGGGTTATAGCCCATGTTTTTTGAAATTTTGAAAAAAAAAGTTATCCTCGTTTCTCATCATTTTGGACCATGGGCTATAGCCCATATCGTACGGCATACTATAGCGCGCCGTTTTTCATCATATTTGAGGATTTGAAAAAAATGACGAAATGACAAAAACGATGGGTTATAGCCCATGTTTTTTGAAATTTTGGAAAAAAAAGTTAGCCTCGTTTCTCATCATTTTGGACCGAGGGCTATAGCCCATATCGTACGGCATACTATAGCGTGCCGTTTTTCATCATTTTTGAAGATTTGAAAAAAATGACGAAATGACAAAAACGATGGGTTATAGCCCATGTTTTTTGAAATTTTGAAAAAAAAAGTTAGCCTCGTTTCTCATCATTTTGGACCGTGGGCTATAGCCCATATCGTACGGCATACTATAGCGCGCCGTTTTTCATCATTTTTGAGGGTTTGAAAAAAATTACGAAATGACAAAAACGATGGGTTATAGCCCATGTTTTTTGAAATTTTGAAAAAAAAAGTTAGCCTCGTTTCTCATCATTTTGGACCGTGGGCTATAGCCCATATCGTACGGCATACTATAGCGCGCCGTTTTTCATCATATTTGAGGATTTGAAAAAAATGACGAAATGACAAAAACGATGGGTTATAGCCCATGTTTTTTGAAATTTTGGAAAAAAAAGTTAGCCTCGTTTCTCATCATTTTGGACCGTGGGCTATAGCCCATATCGTACGGCATACTATAGCGCGCCGTTTTTCATCATTTTTGAAGATTTGAAAAAAATGACGAAATGACAAAAATGATGGGTTATAGCCCATGTTTTTTGAAATTTTGAAAAAGAAAGTTAGCCTCGTTTCTCATCATTTTGGACCGTGGGCTATAGCCCATATCGTACGGCATACTATAGCGCGCCGTTTTTCATCATTTTTGAGGGTTTGAAAAAAATTACGAAATGACAAAAACGATGGGTTATAGCCCATGTTTTTTGAAATTTTGAAAAAAAAAGTTAGCCTCGTTTCTCATCATTTTGGACCGTGGGCTATAGCCCATATCGTCCGGCATACTATAGCGCGCCGTTTTTCATCATTTTTGAAGATTTGAAAAAAATGACGAAATGACAAAAACGATGGGTTATAGCCCATGTTTTTTGAAATTTTGAAAAAAAAAGTTATCCTCGTTTCTCATCATTTTGGACCATGGGCTATAGCCCATATCGTACGGCATACTATAGCGCGCCGTTTTTCATCATATTTGAGGATTTGAAAAAAATTACGAAATGACAAAAACGATGGGTTATAGCCCATGTTTTTTGAAATTTTGAAAAAAAAAGTTAGCCTCGTTTCTCATCATTTTGGACCGTGGGCTATAGCCCATATCGTACGGCATACTATAGCGCGCCGTTTTTCATCATTTTTGAAGATTTGAAAAAAATGACGAAATGACAAAAACGATGGGTTATAGCCCATGTTTTTTGAAATTTTGAAAAAAAAAGTTAGCCTCGTTTCTCATCATTTTGGACCGTGGGCTATAGCCCATATCGTACGGCATACTATAGCGCGCCGTTTTTCATCATTTTTGAGGGTTTGAAAAAAATTACGAAATGACAAAAACGATGGGTTATAGCCCATGTTTTTTGAAATTTTGAAAAAAAAAGTTATCCTCGTTTCTCATCATTTTGGACCGTGGGCTATAGCCCATATCGTACGGCATACTATAGCGCGCCGTTTTTCATCATTTTTGAGGGTTTGAAAAAAATTACGAAATGACAAAAACGATGGGTTATAGCCCATGTTTTTTGAAATTTTGAAAAAAAAAGTTAGCCTCGTTTCTCATCATTTTGGACCGTGGGCTATAGCCCATATCGTACGGCATACTATAGCGCGCCGTTTTTCATCATATTTGAGGATTTGAAAAAAATGACGAAATGACAAAAACGATGGGTTATAGCCCATGTTTTTTGAAATTTTGGAAAAAAAAGTTAGCCTCGTTTCTCATCATTTTGGACCGTGGGCTATAGCCCATATCGTACGGCATACTATAGCGCGCCGTTTTTCATCATTTTTGAAGATTTGAAAAAAATGACGAAATGACAAAAATGATGGGTTATAGCCCATGTTTTTTGAAATTTTGAAAAAAAAAGTTAGCCTCGTTTCTCATCATTTTGGACCGTGGGCTATAGCCCATATCGTACGGCATACTATAGCGCGCAGTTTTTCATCATTTTTGAGGATTTGGAAAAAATAAAGAAATGACAAAAACGATGGGTTATAGCCCATGTTTTTTGAAATTTTGAAAAAAAAAGTTAGCCTCGTTTCTCATCATTTTGGACCGTGGGCTATAGCCCATATCGTCCGGCATACTATAGCGCGCCGTTTTTCATCATTTTTGAAGATTTGAAAAAAATGACGAAATGACAAAAACGATGGGTTATAGCCCATGTTTTTTGAAATTTTGAAAAAAAAAGTTATCCTCGTTTCTCATCATTTTGGACCATGGGCTATAGCCCATATCGTACGGCATACTATAGCGCGCCGTTTTTCATCATATTTGAGGATTTGAAAAAAATTACGAAATGACAAAAACGATGGGTTATAGCCCATGTTTTTTGAAATTTTGAAAAAAAAAGTTAGCCTCGTTTCTCATCATTTTGGACCGTGGGCTATAGCCCATATCGTACGGCATACTATAGCGCGCCGTTTTTCATCATTTTTGAAGATTTGAAAAAAATGACGAAATGACAAAAACGATGGGTTATAGCCCATGTTTTTTGAAATTTTGAAAAAAAAAGTTAGCCTCGTTTCTCATCATTTTGGACCGTGGGCTATAGCCCATATCGTACGGCATACTATAGCGCGCCGTTTTTCATCATTTTTGAGGGTTTGAAAAAAATTACGAAATGACAAAAACGATGGGTTATAGCCCATGTTTTTTGAAATTTTGAAAAAAAAAGTTATCCTCGTTTCTCATCATTTTGGACCGTGGGCTATAGCCCATATCGTACGGCATACTATAGCGCGCCGTTTTTCATCATTTTTGAGGGTTTGAAAAAAATTACGAAATGACAAAAACGATGGGTTATAGCCCATGTTTTTTGAAATTTTGAAAAAAAAAGTTAGCCTCGTTTCTCATCATTTTGGACCGTGGGCTATAGCCCATATCGTACGGCATACTATAGCGCGCCGTTTTTCATCATATTTGAGGATTTGAAAAAAATGACGAAATGACAAAAACGATGGGTTATAGCCCATGTTTTTTGAAATTTTGGAAAAAAAAGTTAGCCTCGTTTCTCATCATTTTGGACCGTGGGCTATAGCCCATATCGTACGGCATACTATAGCGCGCCGTTTTTCATCATTTTTGAAGATTTGAAAAAAATGACGAAATGACAAAAATGATGGGTTATAGCCCATGTTTTTTGAAATTTTGAAAAAGAAAGTTAGCCTCGTTTCTCATCATTTTGGACCGTGGGCTATAGCCCATATCGTACGGCATACTATAGCGCGCCGTTTTTCATCATTTTTGAGGGTTTGAAAAAAATTACGAAATGACAAAAACGATGGGTTATAGCCCATGTTTTTTGACATTTTGAAAAAAAAAGTTAGCCTCGTTTCTCATCATTTTGGACCGTGGGCTATAGCCCATATCGTCCGGCATACTATAGCGCGCCGTTTTTCATCATTTTTGAAGATTTGAAAAAAATGACGAAATGACAAAAACGATGGGTTATAGCCCATGTTTTTTGAAATTTTGAAAAAAAAAGTTATCCTCGTTTCTCATCATTTTGGACCATGGGCTATAGCCCATATCGTACGGCATACTATAGCGCGCCGTTTTTCATCATATTTGAGGATTTGAAAAAAATTACGAAATGACAAAAACGATGGGTTATAGCCCATGTTTTTTGAAATTTTGAAAAAAAAAGTTAGCCTCGTTTCTCATCATTTTGGACCGTGGGCTATAGCCCATATCGTACGGCATACTATAGCGCGCCGTTTTTCATCATTTTTGAAGATTTGAAAAAAATGACGAAATGACAAAAACGATGGGTTATAGCCCATGTTTTTTGAAATTTTGAAAAAAAAAGTTAGCCTCGTTTCTCATCATTTTGGACCGTGGGCTATAGCCCATATCGTACGGCATACTATAGCGCGCCGTTTTTCATCATTTTTGAGGGTTTGAAAAAAATTACGAAATGACAAAAACGATGGGTTATAGCCCATGTTTTTTGAAATTTTGAAAAAAAAAGTTATCCTCGTTTCTCATCATTTTGGACCGTGGGCTATAGCCCATATCGTACGGCATACTATAGCGCGCAGTTTTTCATCATTTTTAAGGGTTTGAAAAAAATGACGAAATGACAAAAACGATGGGTTATAGCCCATGTTTTTTGAAATTTTGAAAAAAAAAGTTAGCCTCGTTTCTCATCATTTTGGACCGTGGGCTATAGCCCATATCGTACGGCATACTATAGCGCGCCGTTTTTCATCATTTTTGAAGATTTGAAAAAAATGACGAAATGACAAAAACGATGGGTTATAGCCCATGTTTTTTGAAATTTTGAAAAAAAAAGTTAGCCTCGTTTCTCATCATTTTGGACCGTGGGCTATAGCCCATATCGTACGGCATACTATAGCGCGCAGTTTTTCATCATTTTTGAGGATTTGAAAAAAATGACGAAATGACAAAAACGATGGGTTATAGCCCATGTTTTTTGAAATTTTGAAAAAAAAAGTTATCCTCGTTTCTCATCATTTTGGACCATGGGCTATAGCCCATATCGTACGGCATACTATAGCGCGCCGTTTTTCATCATTTTTGAGGATTTGAAAAAAATTACGAAATGACAAAAACGATGGGTTATAGCCCATGTTTTTTGAAATTTTGAAAAAAAAAGTTAGCCTCGTTTCTCATCATTTTGGACCGTGGGCTATAGCCCATAACGTACGGCATACTATAGCGCGCAGTTTTTCATCATTTTTGAGGATTTGAAAAAAATGACGAAATGACAAAAACGATGGGTTATAGCCCATGTTTTTTGAAATTTTGAAAAAAAAAAGTTAGCCTCGTTTCTCATCATTTTGGACCGTGGGCTATAGCCCATATCGTACGGCATACTATAGCGCACCGTTTTTCATCATTTTTGAAGATTTGAAAAAAATGACGAAATGACAAAAACGATGGGTTATAGCCCATGTTTTTTTTTATTTTGAAAAAAAAAGTTAGCCTCGTTTCTCATCATTTTGGACCGTGGGCTATAGCCCATATCGTACGGCATACTATAGCGCGCCGTTTTTCATCATTTTTGAGGATTTGAAAAAAATGACGAAATGACAAAAACGATGGGTTATAGCCCATGTTTTTTGAAATTTTGAAAAAAAAAGTTAGCCTCGTTTCTCATCATTTTGGACCGTGGGCTATAGCCCATATCGTACGGCATACTATAGCGCGCCGTTTTTCATCATTTTTGAAGATTTGAAAAAAATGACGAAATGACCAAAAACGATGGGTTATAGCCCATGTTTTTTGAAATTTTGAAAAAAAAAGTTAGCCTCGTTTCTCATCATTTTGGACCGTGGGCTATAGCCCATATCGTACGGCATACTATAGCGCGCAGTTTTTCATCATTTTTGAGGGTTTGAAAAAAATTACGAAATGACAAAAACGATGGGTTATAGCCCATGTTTTTTGAAATTTTGGAAAAAAAAGTTAGCCTCGTTTCTCATCATTTTGGACCGTGGGCTATAGCCCATATCGTACGGCATACTATAGCGCGCAGTTTTTCATCATTTTTGAAGATTTGAAAAAAATGACGAAATGACAAAAACGATGGGTTATAGCCCATGTTTTTTGAAATTTTGAAAAAAAAAGTTATCCTCGTTTCTCATCATTTTGGACCGTGGGCTATAGCCCATATCGTACGGCATACTATAGCGCGCCGTTTTTCATCATTTTTGAGGGTTTGAAAAAAATGACGAAATGACAAAAACGATGGGTTATAGCCCATGTTTTTTGAAATTTTGAAAAAAAAAGTTAGCCTCGTTTCTCATCATTTTGGACCGTGGGCTATAGCCCATATCGTACGGTATACTATAGCGCGCCGTTTTTCATCATTTTTGAGGATTTGAAAAAAATGACGAAATGACAAAAACGATGGGTTATAGCCCATGTTTTTTGAAATTTTGAAAAAAAAAAGTTAGCCTCGTTTCTCATCATTTTGGACCGTGGGCTATAGCCCATATCGTACGGCATACTATAGCGCGCCGTTTTTCATCATTTTTGAAGATTTGAAAAAAATGACGAAATGACTAAAACGATGGGTTATAGCCCATGTTTTTTTTAATTTTGAAAAAAAAAGTTAGCCTCGTTTCTCATCATTTTGGACCGTGGGCTATAGCCCATATCGTACGGCATACTATAGCGCGCCGTTTTTCATCATTTTTGAAGATTTGAAAAAAATGACGAAATGACAAAAACGATGGGTTATAGCCCATGTTTTTTGAAATTTTGGAAAAAAAAAGTTAGCCTCGTTTCTCATCATTTTGGACGGTGGGCTATAGCCCATATCGTACGGCATACTATAGCGCGCCGTTTTTCATCATTTTTGAAGATTTGAAAAAAATGACGAAATGACAAAAACGATGGGTTATAGCCCATTTTTTTTGAAATTTTGGAAAAAAAAGTTAGCCTCGTTTCTCATCATTTTGGACCGTGGGCTATAGCCCATATCGTACGGCATACTATAGCGTGCCGTTTATCATCATTTTTGAGGGTTTGAAAAAAATTACGAAATGACAAAAACGATGGGTTATAGCCCATGTTTTTTGAAATTTTGAAAAAAAAAAGTTAGCCTCGTTTCTCATCATTTTGGACGGTGGGCTATAGCCCATATCGTACGGCATACTATAGCGCGCCGTTTTTCATCATTTTTGAAGATTTGAAAAAAATGACGAAATGACAAAAACGATGGGTTATAGCCCATTTTTTTTGAAATTTTGGAAAAAAAAGTTAGCCTCGTTTCTCATCATTTTGGACCGTGGGCTATAGCCCATATCGTACGGCATACTATAGCGCGCCGTTTTTCATCATTTTTGAAGATTTGAAAAAAATGACGAAATGACAAAAACGATGGGTTATAGCCCATGTTTTTTGAAATTTTGAAAAAAAAAGTTATCCTCGTTTCTCATCATTTTGGACCGTGGGCTATAGCCCATATCGTACGGCATACTATAGCGCGCAGTTTTTCATCATTTTTGAGGGTTTGAAAAAAATGACGAAATGACAAAAACGATGGGTTATAGCCCATGTTTTTTGAAATTTTGAAAAAAAAAGTTATCCTCGTTTCTCATCATTTTGGACCGTGGGCTATAGCCCATATCGTACGGCATACTATAGCGCGCAGTTTTTCATCATTTTTGAGGGTTTGAAAAAAATGACGAAATGACAAAAACGATGGGTTATAGCCCATGTTTTTTGAAATTTTGAAAAAAAAAGTTAGCCTCGTTTCTCATCATTTTGGACCGTGGGCTATAGCCCATATCGTACGGCATACTATAGCGCGCCGTTTTTCATCATTTTTGAGGGTTTGAAAAAAATTACGAAATGACAAAAACGATGGGTTATAGCCCATGTTTTTTGAAATTTTGAAAAATAAAGTTAGCCTCGTTTCTCATCATTTTGGACGGTGGGCTATAGCCCATATCGTACGGCATACTATAGCGCGCCGTTTTTCATCATTTTTGAAGATTTGAAAAAAATGACGAAATGACAAAAACGATGGGTTATAGCCCATGTTTTTTGAAATTTTGAAAAAAAAAGTTAGCCTCGTTTCTCATCATTTTGGACCGTGGGCTATAGCCCATATCGTACGGCATACTATAGCGCGCAGTTTTTCATAATTTTTGAAGATTTGAAAAAAATGACGAAATGACAAAAACTATGGGTTATAGCCCATGTTTTTTGAAATTTTGAAAAAAAGAAGTTAGCCTCGTTTCTCATCATTTTGGACTGTGGGCTATAGCCCATATCGTACGGCATACTATAGCGCGCCGTTTTTCATCATTTTTGAAGATTTGAAAAAAATGACGAAATGACAAAAACGATGGGTTATAGCCCATGTTTTTTGAAATTTTGAAAAAAAAAGTTATCCTCGTTTCTCATCATTTTGGACCGTGGGCTATAGCCCATATCGTACGGCATACTATAGCGCGCCGTTTTTCATCATTTTTGAAGATTTGAAAAAAATGACGAAATGACAAAAACGATGGGTTATAGCCCATGTTTTTTGAAATTTTGAAAAAAAAAGTTAGCCTCGTTTCTCATCATTTTGGACCGTGGGCTATAGCCCATATCGTACGGCATACTATAGCGCGCCGTTTTTCATCATTTTTGAAGATTTGAAAAAAATGACGAAATGACAAAAACGATGGGTTATAGCCCATGTTTTTTGAAATTTTGAAAAAAAAAGTTAGCCTCGTTTCTCATCATTTTGGACCGTGGGCTATAGCCCATATCGTACGGCATACTATAGCGCGCAGTTTTTCATCATTTTTGAGGGTTTGAAAAAAATTACGAAATGACAAAAACGATGGGTTATAGCCCATGTTTTTTGAAATTTTGGAAAAAAAAGTTAGCCTCGTTTCTCATCATTTTGGACCGTGGGCTATAGCCCATATCGTACGGCATACTATAGCGCGCAGTTTTTCATCATTTTTGAAGATTTGAAAAAAATGACGAAATGACAAAAACGATGGGTTATAGCCCATGTTTTTTGAAATTTTGAAAAAAAAAGTTATCCTCGTTTCTCATCATTTTGGACCGTGGGCTATAGCCCATATCGTACGGCATACTATAGCGCGCCGTTTTTCATCATTTTTGAGGGTTTGAAAAAAATGACGAAATGACAAAAACGATGGGTTATAGCCCATGTTTTTTGAAATTTTGAAAAAAAAAGTTAGCCTCGTTTCTCATCATTTTGGACCGTGGGCTATAGCCCATATCGTACGGCATACTATAGCGCGCCGTTTTTCATCATTTTTGAGGATTTGAAAAAAATGACGAAATGACAAAAACGATGGGTTATAGCCCATGTTTTTTGAAATTTTGAAAAAAAAAAGTTAGCCTCGTTTCTCATCATTTTGGACCGTGGGCTATAGCCCATATCGTACGGCATACTATAGCGCGCCGTTTTTCATCATTTTTGAAGATTTGAAAAAAATGACGAAATGACTAAAACGATGGGTTATAGCCCATGTTTTTTTTAATTTTGAAAAAAAAAGTTAGCCTCGTTTCTCATCATTTTGGACCGTGGGCTATAGCCCATATCGTACGGCATACTATAGCGCGCCGTTTTTCATCATTTTTGAAGATTTGAAAAAAATGACGAAATGACAAAAACGATGGGTTATAGCCCATGTTTTTTGAAATTTTGGAAAAAAAAAGTTAGCCTCGTTTCTCATCATTTTGGACGGTGGGCTATAGCCCATATCGTACGGCATACTATAGCGCGCCGTTTTTCATCATTTTTGAAGATTTGAAAAAAATGACGAAATGACAAAAACGATGGGTTATAGCCCATTTTTTTTGAAATTTTGGAAAAAAAAGTTAGCCTCGTTTCTCATCATTTTGGACCGTGGGCTATAGCCCATATCGTACGGCATACTATAGCGCGCCGTTTTTCATCATTTTTGAAGATTTGAAAAAAATGACGAAATGACAAAAACGATGGGTTATAGCCCATGTTTTTTGAAATTTTGAAAAAAAAAGTTATCCTCGTTTCTCATCATTTTGGACCGTGGGCTATAGCCCATATCGTACGGCATACTATAGCGCGCAGTTTTTCATCATTTTTGAGGGTTTGAAAAAAATGACGAAATGACAAAAACGATGGGTTATAGCCCATGTTTTTTGAAATTTTGAAAAAAAAAGTTATCCTCGTTTCTCATCATTTTGGACCGTGGGCTATAGCCCATATCGTACGGCATACTATAGCGCGCAGTTTTTCATCATTTTTGAGGGTTTGAAAAAAATGACGAAATGACAAAAACGATGGGTTATAGCCCATGTTTTTTGAAATTTTGAAAAAAAAAGTTAGCCTCGTTTCTCATCATTTTGGACCGTGGGCTATAGCCCATATCGTACGGCATACTATAGCGCGCCGTTTTTCATCATTTTTGAGGGTTTGAAAAAAATTACGAAATGACAAAAACGATGGGTTATAGCCCATGTTTTTTGAAATTTTGAAAAATAAAGTTAGCCTCGTTTCTCATCATTTTGGACGGTGGGCTATAGCCCATATCGTACGGCATACTATAGCGCGCCGTTTTTCATCATTTTTGAAGATTTGAAAAAAATGACGAAATGACAAAAACGATGGGTTATAGCCCATGTTTTTTGAAATTTTGAAAAAAAAAGTTAGCCTCGTTTCTCATCATTTTGGACCGTGGGCTATAGCCCATATCGTACGGCATACTATAGCGCGCAGTTTTTCATAATTTTTGAAGATTTGAAAAAAATGACGAAATGACAAAAACTATGGGTTATAGCCCATGTTTTTTGAAATTTTGAAAAAAAGAAGTTAGCCTCGTTTCTCATCATTTTGGACTGTGGGCTATAGCCCATATCGTACGGCATACTATAGCGCGCCGTTTTTCATCATTTTTGAAGATTTGAAAAAAATGACGAAATGACAAAAACGATGGGTTATAGCCCATGTTTTTTGAAATTTTGAAAAAAAAAGTTATCCTCGTTTCTCATCATTTTGGACCGTGGGCTATAGCCCATATCGTACGGCATACTATAGCACGCCGTTTTTCATCATTTTTGAAGATTTGAAAAAAATGACGAAATGACAAAAACGATGGGTTATAGCCCATGTTTTTTGAAATTTTGAAAAAAAAAGTTAGCCTCGTTTCTCATCATTTTGGACCGTGGGCTATAGCCCATATCGTACGGCATACTATAGCGCGCCGTTTTTCATCATTTTTGAAGATTTGAAAAAAATGACGAAATGACAAAAACGATGGGTTATAGCCCATGTTTTTTGAAATTTTGAAAAAAAAAGTTAGCCTCGTTTCTCATCATTTTGGACCGTGGGCTATAGCCCATATCGTACGGCATACTATAGCGCGCAGTTTTTCATCATTTTTGAGGGTTTGAAAAAAATGACGAAATGACAAAAACGATGGGTTATAGCCCATGTTTTTTGAAATTTTGAAAAAAAAAGTTAGCCTCGTTTCTCATCATTTTGGACCGTGGGCTATAGCCCATATCGTACGGCATACTATAGCGCGCCGTTTTTCATCATTTTTGAAGATTTGAAAAAAATGACGAAATGACAAAAACGATGGGTTATAGCCCATGTTTTTTGAAATTTTGAAAAAAAAAGTTAGCCTCCATTTCTCATCATTTTGGACCGTGGGCTATAGCCCATATCGTACGGCATACTATAGCGCGCCGTTTTTCATCATTTTTGAAGATTTGAAAAAAATGACGAAATGACAAAAACGATGGGTTATAGCCCATGTTTTTTGAAATTTTGAAAAAAAAAGTTATCCTCGTTTCTCATCATTTTGGACCGTGGGCTATAGCCCATAACGTACGGCATACTATAGCGCGCAGTTTTTCATCATTTTTGAGGATTTGAAAAAAATGACGAAATGACAAAAACGATGGGTTATAGCCCATGTTTTTTGAAATTTTGAAAAAAAAAGTTAGCCTCGTTTCTCATGATTTTGGACCGTGGGCTATAGCCCATATCGTACGGCATACTATAGCGCGCCGTTTTTCATCATTTTTGAAGATTTAAAAAAAATGACGAAATGACAAAAACGATGGGTTATAGCCCATGTTTTTTGAAATTTTGAAAAAAAAAGTTATCCTCGTTTCTCATCATTTTGGACCGTGGGCTATAGCCCATATCGTACGGCATACTATAGCGCGCCGTTTTTCATCATTTTTGAAGATTTGAAAAAAATGACGAAATGACAAAAACGATGGGTTATAGCCCATGTTTTTTGAAATTTTGAAAAAAAAAGTTATCCTCGTTTCTCATCATTTTGGACCGTGGGCTATAGCCCATATCGTACGGCATACTATAGCGCGCAGTTTTTCATCATTTTTGAGGGTTTGAAAAAAATGACGAAATGACAAAAACGATGGGTTATAGCCCATGTTTTTTGAAATTTTGAAAAAAAAAGTTAGCCTCGTTTCTCATCATTTTGGACCGTGGGCTATAGCCCATATCGTACGGCATACTATAGCGCGCCGTTTTTCATCATTTTTGAAGATTTGAAAAAAATGACGAAATGACAAAAACGATGGGTTATAGCCCATGTTTTTTGAAATTTTGAAAAAAAAAGTTAGCCTCGTTTCTCATCATTTTGGACCGTGGGCTATAGCCCATATCGTACGGCATACTATAGCGCGCCGTTTTTCATCATTTTTGAAGATTTGAAAAAAATGACGAAATGACAAAAACGATGGGTTATAGCCCATGTTTTTTGAAATTTTGAAAAAAAAAGTTATCCTCGTTTCTCATCATTTTGGACCGTGGGCTATAGCCCATAACGTACGGCATAATATAGCGCGCAGTTTTTCATCATTTTTGAGGATTTGAAAAAAATGACGAAATGACAAAAACGATGGGTTATAGCCCATGTTTTTTGAAATTTTGAAAAAAAAAGTTAGCCTCGTTTCTCATCATTTTGGACCGTGGGCTATAGCCCATATCGTACGGCATACTATAGCGCGCCGTTTTTCATCATTTTTGAAGATTTAAAAAAAATGACGAAATGACAAAAACGATGGGTTATAGCCCATGTTTTTTTAAATTTTGAAAAAAAAAAGTTATCCTCGTTTCTCATCATTTTGGACCATGGGCTATAGCCCATATCGTACGGCATACTATAGCGCGCCGTTTTTCATCATTTTTGAGGATTTGAAAAAAATGACGAAATGACAAAAACGATGGGTTATAGCCCATGTTTTTTGAAATTTTGAAAAAAAAAGTTAGCCTCGTTTCTCATCATTTTGGACTGTGGGCTATAGCCCATATCGTACGGCATACTATAGCGCGCCGTTTTTCATCATTTTTGAAGATTTGAAAAAAATGACGAAATGACAAAAACGATGGGTTATATCCCATGTTTTTTGAAATTTTGAAAAAAAAAGTTAGCCTCGTTTCTCATCATTTTGGACCGTGGGCTATAGCCCATATCGTACGGCATACTATAGCGCGCCGTTTTTCATCATTTTTGAAGATTTGAAAAAAATGACGAAATGACAAAAACGATGGGTTATAGCCCATGTTTTTTTAAATTTTGAAAAAAAAAGTTATCCTCGTTTCTTATCATTTTGGACCATGGGCTATAGCCCATATCGTACGGCATACTATAGCGCGCCGTTTTTCATCATTTTTGAGGATTTGAAAAAAATTACGAAATGACAAAAACGATGGGTTATAGCCCATGTTTTTTGAAATTTTGAAAAAAAAAGTTAGCCTCGTTTCTCATCATTTTGGACCGTGGGCTATAGCCCATATCGTACGGCATACTATAGCGCGCAGTTTTTCATCATTTTTGAGGATTTGGAAAAAATAAAGAAATGACAAAAACGATGGGTTATAGCCCATGTTTTTTGAAATTTTGAAAAAAAAAGTTAGCCTCGTTTCTCATCATTTTGGACTGTGGGCTATAGCCCATATCGTACGGCATACTATAGCGCGCCGTTTTTCATCATTTTTGAAGATTTGAAAAAAATGACGAAATGACAAAAACGATGGGTTATAGCCCATGTTTTTTGAAAAATTGGAAAAAAAAGTTAGCCTCGTTTCTCATCATTTTGGACTGTGGGCTATAGCCCATATCGTACGGCATACTATAGCGCGCCGTTTTTCATCATTTTTGAAGATTTGAAAAAAATGACGAAATGACAAAAACGATGGGTTATAGCCCATGTTTTTTGAAATTTTGAAAAAAAAAGTTATCCTCGTTTCTCATCATTTTGGACCGTGGGCTATAGCCCATATCGTACGGCATACTATAGCGCGCAGTTTTTCATCATTTTTGAGGGTTTGAAAAAAATGACGAAATGACAAAAACGATGGGTTATAGCCCATGTTTTTTTTAATTTTGAAAAAAAAAGTTATCCTCGTTTCTCATCATTTTGGACCATGGGCTATAGCCCATATCGTACGGCATACTATAGCGCGCCGTTTTTCATCATTTTTGAGGATTTGAAAAAAATTACGAAATGACAAAAACGATGGGTTATAGCCCATGTTTTTTGAAATTTTGAAAAAAAAAGTTTGCCTCGTTTCTCATCATTTTGGACCGTGGGCTATAGCCCATAACGTACGGCATACTATAGCGCGCAGTTTTTCATCATTTTTGAGGATTTGAAAAAAATGACGAAATGACAAAAACGATGGGTTATAGCCCATGTTTTTTGAAATTTTGAAAAAAAAAGTTAGCCTCGTTTCTCATCATTTTGGACCGTGGGCTATAGCCCATATCGTACGGCATACTATAGCGCGCCGTTTTTCATCATTTTTGAAGATTTGAAAAAAATGACGAAATGACAAAAACGATGGGTTATAGCCCATGTTTTTTTAAATTTTGAAAAAAAAAGTTATCCTCGTTTCTCATCATTTTGGACCATGGGCTATAGCCCATATCGTACGGCATACTATAGCGCGCCGTTTTTCATCATTTTTGAGGATTTGAAAAAAATGACGAAATGACAAAAACGATGGGTTATAGCCCATGTTTTTTGAAATTTTGAAAAAAAAAGTTAGCCTCGTTTCTCATCATTTTGGACCGTGGGCTATAGCCCATATCGTACGGCATACTATAGCGCGCAGTTTTTCATCATTTTTGAGGATTTGGAAAAAATAAAGAAATGACAAAAACGATGGGTTATAGCCCATGTTTTTTGAAATTTTGAAAAAAAAAGTTAGCCTCGTTTCTCATCATTTTGGACCGTGGGCTATAGCCCATATCGTACGGCATACTATAGCGCGCCGTTTTTCATCATTTTTGAAGATTTGAAAAAAATGACGAAATGACAAAAACGATGGGTTATAGCCCATGTTTTTTTAAATTTTGAAAAAAAAAGTTATCCTCGTTTCTCATCATTTTGGACCATGGGCTATAGCCCATATCGTACGGCATACTATAGCGCGCCGTTTTTCATCATTTTTGAGGATTTGAAAAAAATGACGAAATGACAAAAACGATGGGTTATAGCCCATGTTTTTTGAAATTTTGAAAAAAAAAGTTAGCCTCGTTTCTCATCATTTTGGACCGTGGGCTATAGCCCATATCGTACGGCATACTATAGCGCGCAGTTTTTCATCATTTTTGAGGATTTGGAAAAAATAAAGAAATGACAAAAACGATGGGTTATAGCCCATGTTTTTTGAAATTTTGAAAAAAAAAGTTAGCCTCGTTTCTCATCATTTTGGACCATGGGCTATAGCCCATATCGTACGGCATACTATAGCGCGCCGTTTTTCATCATTTTTGAGGATTTGAAAAAAATTACGAAATGACAAAAACGATGGGTTATAGCCCATGTTTTTTGAAATTTTGAAAAAAAAAGTTAGCCTCGTTTCTCATCATTTTGGACCGTGGGCTATAGCCCATAACGTACGGCATACTATAGCGCGCAGTTTTTCATCATTTTTGAGGATTTGAAAAAAATGACGAAATGACAAAAACGATGGGTTATAGCCCATGTTTTTTGAAATTTTGAAAAAAAAAGTTAGCCTCGTTTCTCATCATTTTGGACCGTGGGCTATAGCCCAAATCGTACGGCATACTATAGCACGCCGTTTTTCATCATTTTTGAAGATTTGAAAAAAATGACGAAATGACAAAAACGATGGGTTATAGCCCATGTTTTTTTAAATTTTGAAAAAAAAAGTTATCCTCGTTTCTCATCATTTTGGACCATGGGCTATAGCCCATATCGTACGGCATACTATAGCGCGCCGTTTTTCATCATTTTTGAGGATTTGAAAAAAATGACGAAATGACAAAAACGATGGGTTATAGCCCATGTTTTTTGAAATTTTGAAAAAAAAAGTTAGCCTCGTTTCTCATCATTTTGGACTGTGGGCTATAGCCCATATCGTACGGCATACTATAGGGCGCCGTTTTTCATCATTTTTGAAGATTTGAAAAAAATGACGAAATGACAAAAACGATGGGTTATAGCCCATGTTTTTTGAAATTTTGAAAAAAAAAGTTATCCTCGTTTATCATCATTTTGGACCGTGGGCTATAGCCCATATCGTACAGCATACTATAGCGCACAGTTTTTCATCATTTTTGAGGATTTGGAAAAAATAAAGAAATGACAAAAACGATGGGTTATAGCCCATGTTTTTTGAAATTTTGAAAAAAAAAATTAGCCTCGTTTCTCATCATTTTGGACCGTGGGCTATAGCCCATAACGTACGGCATACTATAGCGCGCAGTTTTTCATCATTTTTGAGGATTTGAAAAAAATGACGAAATGACAAAAACGATGGGTTATAGCCCATGTTTTTTGAAATTTTGAAAAAAAAAGTTAGCCTCGTTTCTCATCATTTTGGACCGTGGGCTATAGCCCATATCGTACGGCATACTATAGCGCGCCGTTTTTCATCATTTTTGAAGATTTGAAAAAAATGACGAAATGACAAAAATGATGGGTTATAGCCCATGTTTTTTTAAATTTTGAAAAAAAAAGTTATCCTCGTTTCTCATCATTTTGGACCATGGGCTATAGCCCATATCGTACGGCATACTATAGCGCGCCGTTTTTCATCATTTTTGAGGATTTGAAAAAAATGACGAAATGACAAAAACGATGGGTTATAGCCCATGTTTTTTGAAATTTTGAAAAAAAAAGTTAGCCTCGTTTCTCATGATTTTGGACCGTGGGCTATAGCCCATATCGTACGGCATACTATAGCGCACAGTTTTTCATCATTTTTGAGGATTTGGAAAAAATAAAGAAATGACAAAAACGATGGGTTATAGCCCATGTTTTTTGAAATTTTGAAAAAAAAAGTTAGCCTCGTTTCTCATCATTTTGGACTGTGGGCTATAGCCCATATCATACGGCATACTATAGCGCGCCGTTTTTCATCATTTTTGAAGATTTGAAAAAAATGACGAAATGACAAAAACGATGGGTTATAGCCCATGTTTTTTGAAATTTTGAAAATAAAAGTTATCCTCGTTTCTCATCATTTTTGAAGATTTGAAAAAAATGACGAAATGACAAAAACGATGGGTTATAGCCCATGTTTTTTGAAATTTTGAAAATAAAAGTTATCCTCGTTTCTCATCATTTTTGAAGATTTGAAAAAAATGACGAAATGACAAAAACGATGGGTTATAGCCCATGTTTTTTGAAATTTTGAAAAAAAAAGTTATCCTCGTTTCTCATCATTTTGGACCGTGGGCTATAGCCCATATCGTACGGCATACTATAGCGCGCAGTTTTTCATCATTTTTGAGGGTTTGAAAAAAATGACGAAATGACAAAAACGATGGGTTATAGCCCATGTTTTTTGAAAATTAGAAAAAAAAAGTTAGCCTCGTTTCTCATCATTTTGGACTGTGGGCTATAGCCCATATCATACGGCATACTATAGCGCGCCGTTTTTCATCATTTTTGAAGATTTGAAAAAAATGACGAAATGACAAAAACGATGGGTTATAGCCCATGTTTTTTGAAATTTTGAAAATAAAAGTTATCCTCGTTTCTCATCATTTTTGAAGATTTGAAAAAAATGACGAAATGACAAAAACGATGGGTTATAGCCCATGTTTTTTGAAATTTTGAAAATAAAAGTTATCCTCGTTTCTCATCATTTTTGAAGATTTGAAAAAAATGACGAAATGACAAAAACGATGGGTTATAGCCCATGTTTTTTGAAATTTTGAAAAAAAAAGTTATCCTCGTTTCTCATCATTTTGGACCGTGGGCTATAGCCCATATCGTACGGCATACTATAGCGCGCAGTTTTTCATCATTTTTGAGGGTTTGAAAAAAATGACGAAATGACAAAAACGATGGGTTATAGCCCATGTTTTTTGAAAATTAGAAAAAAAAAGTTAGCCTCGTTTCTCATCATTTTGGACCGTGGGCTATAGCCCATATCGTACGGCATACTATAGCGCGCCGTTTTTCATCATTTTTGAAGATTTGAAAAAAATGACGAAATGACAAAAACGATGGGTTATAGCCCATGTTTTTTGAAATTTTGAAAAAAAAAGTTATCCTCGTTTCTCATCATTTTGGACCATGGGCTATAGCCCATATCGTACGGCATACTATAGCGCGCCGTTTTTCATCATTTTTGAGGATTTGAAAAAAATGACGAAATGACAAAAACGATGGGTTATAGCCCATGTTTTTTGAAATTTTGAAAAAAAAAGTTAGCCTCGTTTCTCATCATTTTGGACCGTGGGCTATAGCCCATATCGTACGGCATACTATAGCGCGCAGTTTTTCATCATTTTTGAGGATTTGGAAAAAATAAAGAAATGACAAAAACGATGGGTTATAGCCTATGTTTTTTGAAATTTTGAAAAAAAAAGTTAGCCTCGTTTCTCATCATTTTGGACTGTGGGCTATAGCCCATATCGTACGGCATACTATAGCGCGCAGTTTTTTATAATTTTTGAGGGTTTGAAAAAAATGACGAAATGACAAAAACGATGGGTTATAGCCCATGTTTTTTGAAATTTTGGAAAAAAAAGTTAGCCTCGTTTCTCATCATTTTGGACCGTGGGCTATAGCCCATATCATACGGCATACTATAGCGCGCCGTTTTTCATCATTTTTGAAGATTTGAAAAAAATGACGAAATGACAAAAACGATGGGTTATAGCCCATGTTTTTTGAAATTTTGGAAAAAAAAGTTAGCCTCGTTTCTCATCATTTTGGACCGTGGGCTATAGCCCATATCGTACGGCATACTATAGCGCGCCGTTTTTCATCATTTTTGAGGATTTGAAAAAAATTACGAAATGACAAAAACGATGGGTTATAGCCCATGTTTTTTGAAATTTTGAAAAAAAAAGTTAGCCTCGTTTCTCATCATTTTGGACCGTGGGCTATAGCCCATAACGTACGGCATACTATAGCGCGCAGTTTTTCATCATTTTTGAGGATTTGAAAAAAATGACGAAATGACAAAAACGATGGGTTATAGCCCATGTTTTTTGAAATTTTGAAAAAAAAAGTTAGCCTCGTTTCTCATCATTTTGGACCGTGGGCTATAGCCCAAATCGTACGGCATACTATAGCACGCCGTTTTTCATCATTTTTGAAGATTTGAAAAAAATGACGAAATGACAAAAACGATGGGTTATAGCCCATGTTTTTTTAAATTTTGAAAAAAAAAGTTATCCTCGTTTCTCATCATTTTGGACCATGGGCTATAGCCCATATCGTACGGCATACTATAGCGCGCCGTTTTTCATCATTTTTGAGGATTTGAAAAAAATGACGAAATGACAAAAACGATGGGTTATAGCCCATGTTTTTTGAAATTTTGAAAAAAAAAGTTAGCCTCGTTTCTCATCATTTTGGACTGTGGGCTATAGCCCATATCGTACGGCATACTATAGCGCGCCGTTTTTCATCATTTTTGAAGATTTGAAAAAAATGACGAAATGACAAAAACGATGGGTTATAGCCCATGTTTTTTGAAATTTTGAAAAAAAAAGTTATCCTCGTTTATCATCATTTTGGACCGTGGGCTATAGCCCATATCGTACAGCATACTATAGCGCACAGTTTTTCATCATTTTTGAGGATTTGGAAAAAATAAAGAAATGACAAAAACGATGGGTTATAGCCCATGTTTTTTGAAATTTTGAAAAAAAAAATTAGCCTCGTTTCTCATCATTTTGGACCGTGGGCTATAGCCCATAACGTACGGCATACTATAGCGCGCAGTTTTTCATCATTTTTGAGGATTTGAAAAAAATGACGAAATGACAAAAACGATGGGTTATAGCCCATGTTTTTTGAAATTTTGAAAAAAAAAGTTAGCCTCGTTTCTCATCATTTTGGACCGTGGGCTATAGCCCATATCGTACGGCATACTATAGCGCGCCGTTTTTCATCATTTTTGAAGATTTGAAAAAAATGACGAAATGACAAAAATGATGGGTTATAGCCCATGTTTTTTTAAATTTTGAAAAAAAAAGTTATCCTCGTTTCTCATCATTTTGGACCATGGGCTATAGCCCATATCGTACGGCATACTATAGCGCGCCGTTTTTCATCATTTTTGAGGATTTGAAAAAAATGACGAAATGACAAAAACGATGGGTTATAGCCCATGTTTTTTGAAATTTTGAAAAAAAAAGTTAGCCTCGTTTCTCATGATTTTGGACCGTGGGCTATAGCCCATATCGTACGGCATACTATAGCGCACAGTTTTTCATCATTTTTGAGGATTTGGAAAAAATAAAGAAATGACAAAAACGATGGGTTATAGCCCATGTTTTTTGAAATTTTGAAAAAAAAAGTTAGCCTCGTTTCTCATCATTTTGGACTGTGGGCTATAGCCCATATCATACGGCATACTATAGCGCGCCGTTTTTCATCATTTTTGAAGATTTGAAAAAAATGACGAAATGACAAAAACGATGGGTTATAGCCCATGTTTTTTGAAATTTTGAAAATAAAAGTTATCCTCGTTTCTCATCATTTTTGAAGATTTGAAAAAAATGACGAAATGACAAAAACGATGGGTTATAGCCCATGTTTTTTGAAATTTTGAAAAAAAAAGTTATCCTCGTTTCTCATCATTTTGGACCGTGGGCTATAGCCCATATCGTACGGCATACTATAGCGCGCAGTTTTTCATCATTTTTGAGGGTTTGAAAAAAATGACGAAATGACAAAAACGATGGGTTATAGCCCATGTTTTTTGAAAATTAGAAAAAAAAAGTTAGCCTCGTTTCTCATCATTTTGGACCGTGGGCTATAGCCCATATCGTACGGCATACTATAGCGCGCCGTTTTTCATCATTTTTGAAGATTTGAAAAAAATGACGAAATGACAAAAACGATGGGTTATAGCCCATGTTTTTTGAAATTTTGAAAAAAAAAGTTATCCTCGTTTCTCATCATTTTGGACCATGGGCTATAGCCCATATCGTACGGCATACTATAGCGCGCCGTTTTTCATCATTTTTGAGGATTTGAAAAAAATGACGAAATGACAAAAACGATGGGTTATAGCCCATGTTTTTTGAAATTTTGAAAAAAAAAGTTAGCCTCGTTTCTCATCATTTTGGACCGTGGGCTATAGCCCATATCGTACGGCATACTATAGCGCGCAGTTTTTCATCATTTTTGAGGATTTGGAAAAAATAAAGAAATGACAAAAACGATGGGTTATAGCCTATGTTTTTTGAAATTTTGAAAAAAAAAGTTAGCCTCGTTTCTCATCATTTTGGACTGTGGGCTATAGCCCATATCGTACGGCATACTATAGCGCGCAGTTTTTTATAATTTTTGAGGGTTTGAAAAAAATGACGAAATGACAAAAACGATGGGTTATAGCCCATGTTTTTTGAAATTTTGGAAAAAAAAGTTAGCCTCGTTTCTCATCATTTTGGACCGTGGGCTATAGCCCATATCATACGGCATACTATAGCGCGCCGTTTTTCATCATTTTTGAAGATTTGAAAAAAATGACGAAATGACAAAAACGATGGGTTATAGCCCATGTTTTTTGAAATTTTGGAAAAAAAAGTTAGCCTCGTTTCTCATCATTTTGGACCGTGGGCTATAGCCCATATCGTACGGCATACTATAGCGCGCCGTTTTTCATCATTTTTGAGGGTTTGAAAAAAATTACGAAATGACAAAAACGATGGGTTATAGCCCATGTTTTTTTAAATTTTGAAAAAAAAAGTTAGCCTCATTTTTCATCATTTTGGACCGTGGCTATAGCCCATATCGTACGGCATACTATAGCGCGCCGTTTTTCATCATTTTTGAAGATTTGAAAAAAATGACGAAATGACAAAAACGATGGGTTATAGCCCATGTTTTTATAAATTTTGAAAAAAAAAGTTATCCTCGTTTCTCATCATTTTGGACCGTGGGCTATAGCCCATATCGTACGGCATACTATAGCGCGCAGTTTTTCATCATTTTTGAGGGTTTGAAAAAAATGACGAAATGACAAAAACGATGGGTTATAGCCCATGTTTTTTGAAATTTTGAAAAAAAAAGTTAGCCTCGTTTCTCATCATTTTGGACCGTGGGCTATAGCCCATATCGTACGGCATACTATAGCGCGCCGTTTTTCATCATTTTTGAAGATTTGAAAAAAATGACGAAATGACAAAAACGATGGGTTATAGCCCATGTTTTTTGAAAATTTGAAAAAAAAAGTTATCCTCGTTTCTCATCATTTTGGACCATGGGCTATAGCCCATATCGTACGGCATACTATAGCGCGCCGTTTTTCATCATTTTTGAGGATTTGAAAAAAAATACGAAATGACAAAAACGATGGGTTATAGCCCATGTTTTTTGAAATTTTGAAAAAAAAGGTTAGCCTCGTTTCTCATCATTTTGGACCGTGGGCTATAGCCCATAACGTACGGCATACTATAGCGCGCAGTTTTTCATCATTTTTGAGGATTTTTAAAAAATGACGAAATGACAAAAACGATGGGTTATAGCCCATGTTTTTTGAAATTTTGAAAAAAAAAGTTATCCTCGTTTCTCATCATTTTGGACCATGGGCTATAGCCCATATCGTACGGCATACTATAGCGCGCCGTTTTTCATCATTTTTGAGGATTTGAAAAAAAATACGAAATGACAAAAACGATGGGTTATAGCCCATGTTTTTTGAAATTTTGAAAAAAAAAGTTAGCCTCGTTTCTCATCATTTTGGACCGTGGGCTATAGCCCATATCGTACGGCATACTATAGCGCGCAGTTTTTCATCATTTTTGAGGGTTTGAAAAAAATGACGAAATGACAAAAACGATGGGTTATAGCCCATGTTTTTTGAAATTTTGAAAAAAAAAGTTAGCCTCGTTTCTCATCATTTTGGACCGTGGGCTATAGCCCATATCGTACGGCATACTATAGCGCGCCGTTTTTCATCATTTTTGAAGATTTGAAAAAAATGACGAAATGACAAAAACGATGGGTTATAGCCCATGTTTTTTGAAAATTTGAAAAAAAAAGTTATCCTCGTTTCTCATCATTTTGGACCATGGGCTATAGCCCATATCGTACGGCATACTATAGCGCGCCGTTTTTCATCATTTTTGAGGATTTGAAAAAAAATACGAAATGACAAAAACGATGGGTTATAGCCCATGTTTTTTGAAATTTTGAAAAAAAAGGTTAGCCTCGTTTCTCATCATTTTGGACCGTGGGCTATAGCCCATAACGTACGGCATACTATAGCGCGCAGTTTTTCATCATTTTTGAGGATTTTTAAAAAATGACGAAATGACAAAAACGATGGGTTATAGCCCATGTTTTTTGAAATTTTGAAAAAAAAAGTTATCCTCGTTTCTCATCATTTTGGACCATGGGCTATAGCCCATATCGTACGGCATACTATAGCGCGCCGTTTTTCATCATTTTTGAGGATTTGAAAAAAAATACGAAATGACAAAAACGATGGGTTATAGCCCATGTTTTTTGAAATTTTGAAAAAAAAAGTTAGCCTCGTTTCTCATCATTTTGGACCGTGGGCTATAGCCCATAACGTACGGCATACTATAGCGCGCAGTTTTTCATCATTTTTGAGGATTTGAAAAAAATGACGAAATGACAAAAACGATGGGTTATAGCCCATGTTTTTTGAAATTTTGAAAAAAAAAGTTAGCCTCGTTTCTCATCATTTTGGACCGTGGGCTATAGCCCATATCGTACGGCATACTATAGCGCGCCGTTTTTCATCATTTTTGAAGATTTGAAAAAAATGACGAAATGACAAAAACGATGGGTTATAGCCCATGTTTTTTGAAAATTTGAAAAAAAAAGTTATCCTCGTTTCTCATCATTTTGGACCATGGGCTATAGCCCATATCGTACGGCATACTATAGCGCGCCGTTTTTCATCATTTTTGAGGATTTGAAAAAAAATACGAAATGACAAAAACGATGGGTTATAGCCCATGTTTTTTGAAAATTTGAAAAAAAAAGTTATCCTCGTTTCTCATCATTTTGGACCATGGGCTATAGCCCATATCGTACGGCATACTATAGCGCGCCGTTTTTCATCATTTTTGAGGATTTGAAAAAAAATACGAAATGACAAAAACGATGGGTTATAGCCCATGTTTTTTGAAATTTTGAAAAAAAAGGTTAGCCTCGTTTCTCATCATTTTGGACCGTGGGCTATAGCCCATAACGTACGGCATACTATAGCGCGCAGTTTTTCATCATTTTTGAGGATTTTTAAAAAATGACGAAATGACAAAAACGATGGGTTATAGCCCATGTTTTTTGAAATTTTGAAAAAAAAAGTTATCCTCGTTTCTCATCATTTTGGACCATGGGCTATAGCCCATATCGTACGGCATACTATAGCGCGCCGTTTTTCATCATTTTTGAGGATTTGAAAAAAAATACGAAATGACAAAAACGATGGGTTATAGCCCATGTTTTTTGAAATTTTGAAAAAAAAAGTTAGCCTCGTTTCTCATCATTTTGGACCGTGGGCTATAGCCCATAACGTACGGCATACTATAGCGCGCAGTTTTTCATCATTTTTGAGGATTTGAAAAAAATGACGAAATGACAAAAACGATGGGTTATAGCCCATGTTTTTTTAAATTTTGGAAAAAAAAGTTATCCTCGTTTCTCATCATTTTGGACCATGGGCTATAGCCCATATCGTACGGCATACTATAGCGCGCCGTTTTTCATCATTTTTGAGGATTTGAAAAAAATGACGAAATGACAAAAACGATGGGTTATAGCCCATGTTTTTTGAAATTTTGAAAAAAAAAGTTAGCCTCGTTTCTCATCATTTTGGACCGTGGGCTATAGCCCATATCGTACGGCATACTATAGCGCGCAGTTTTTCATCATTTTTGAGGATTTGGAAAAAAAAAAGAAATGACAAAAACGATGGGTTATATCCCATGTTTTTTGAAATTTTGAAAGAAAAAGTTAGCCTCGTTTCTCATCATTTTGGACCGTGGGCTATAGCCCATATCGTACGGCATACTATAGCGCGCCGTTTTTCATCATTTTTGAGGGTTTGAAAAAAATTACGAAATGACAAAAACGATGGGTTATAGCCCATGTTTTTTGAAATTTTGAAAAAAAAAGTTAGCCTCGTTTCTCATCATTTTGGACCGTGGGCTATAGCCCATATCGTACGGCATACTATAGCGCGCCGTTTTTCATCATTTTTGAAGATTTGAAAAAAATGACGAAATGACAAAAACGATGGGTTATAGCCCATGTTTTTTGAAATTTTGAAAAAAAAAGTTATCCTCGTTTCTCATCATTTTGGACCATGGGCTATAGCCCATATCGTACGGCATACTATAGCGCGCCGTTTTTCATCATTTTTGAGGATTTGAAAGAAAATACGAAATGACAAAAACGATGGGTTATAGCCCATGTTTTTTGAAATTTTGAAAAAAAAAGTTAGCCTCGTTTCTCATCATTTTGGACCGTGGGCTATAGCCCATAACGTACGGCATACTATAGCGTGCAGTTTTTCATCATTTTTGAGGATTTGAAAAAAATGACGAAATGACAAAAACGATGGGTTATAGCCCATGTTTTTTGAAATTTTGAAAAAAAAAGTTAGCCTCGTTTCTCATCATTTTGGACCGTGGGCTATAGCCCATATCGTACGGCATACTATAGCGCGCCGTTTTTCATCATTTTTGAAGATTTGAAAAAAATGACGAAATGACAAAAACGATGGGTTATAGCCCATGTTTTTTTAAATTTTGGAAAAAAAAGTTATCCTCGTTTCTCATCATTTTGGACCATGGGCTATAGCCCATATCGTACGGCATACTATAGCGCGCCGTTTTTCATCATTTTTGAGGATTTGAAAAAAATGACGAAATGACAAAAACGATGGGTTATAGCCCATGTTTTTTGAATTTTTGAAAAAAAAAGTTATCCTCGTTTCTCATCATTTTGGACCGTGGGCTATAGCCCATATCGTACGGCATACTATAGCGCGCAGTTTTTCATCATTTTTGAGGGTTTGAAAAAAATGACGAAATGACAAAAACGATGGGTTATAGCCCATGTTTTTTGAAATTTTGAAAAAAAAAGTTAGCCTCGTTTCTCATAATTTTGGACCGTGGGCTATAGCCCATATCGTACGGCATACTATAGCGCGCCGTTTTTCATCATTTTTGAAGATTTGAAAAAAATGACGAAATAACAAAAACGATGGGTTATAGCCGATGTTTTTTGAAATTTTGAAAAAAAAAGTTATCCTCGTTTCTCATCATTTTGGACCGTGGGCTATAGCCCATATCGTACGGCATACTATAGCGCGCAGTTTTTCATCATTTTTGAGGGTTTGAAAAAAATGACGAAATGACAAAAACGATGGGTTATAGCCCATGTTTTTTGAAATTTTGAAAAAAAAAGTTAGCCTCGTTTCTCATCATTTTGGACCGTGGGCTATAGCCCATATCGTACGGCATACTATAGCGCGCCGTTTTTCATCATTTTTGAAGATTTGAAAAAAATGACGAAATGACAAAAACGATGGGTTATAGCCCATGTTTTTTGAAATTTTGAAAAAAAAGTTATCCTCGTTTCTCATCATTTTGGACCGTGGGCTATAGCCCATATCGTACGGCATACTATAGCGCGCAGTTTTTCATCATTTTTGAGGGTTTGAAAAAAATTACGAAATGACAAAAACGATGGGTTATAGCCCATGTTTTTTGAAATTTTGAAAAAAAAAGTTAGCCTCCTTTCTCATCATTTTGGACCGTGGGCTATAGCCCATATCGTACGGCATACTATAGCGCGCCGTTTTTCATCATTTTTGAAGATTTGAAAAAAATGACGAAATGACAAAAACGATGGGTTATAGCCCATGTTTTTTGAAATTTTGAAAAAAAAAGTTAGCCTCGTTTCTCATCATTTTGGACCGTGGGCTATAGCCCATATCGTACGGCATACTATAGCGTGCCGTTTTTCATCATTTTTGAGGGTTTGAAAAAAATTACGAAATGACAAAAACGATGGGTTATAGCCCATGTTTTTTGAAATTTTGAAAAAAAAAGTTAGCCTCGTTTCTCATCATTTTGGACCGTGGGCTATAGCCCATATCGTACGGCATACTATAGCGCGCCGTTTTTCATCATTTTTGAAGATTTGAAAAAAATGACGAAATGACAAAAACGATGGGTTATAGCCCATGTTTTTTTAAATTTTGAAAAAAAAAGTTATCCTCGTTTCTCATCATTTTGGACCATGGGCTATAGCCCATATCGTACGGCATACTATAGCGCGCCGTTTTTCATCATTTTTGAGGATTTGAAAAAAAATACGAAATGACAAAAACGATGGGTTATAGCCCATGTTTTTTGAAATTTTGAAAAAAAAGGTTAGCCTCGTTTCTCATCATTTTGGACCGTGGGCTATAGCCCATAACGTACGGCATACTATAGCGCGCAGTTTTTCATCATTTTTGAGGATTTGAAAAAAATGACGAAATGACAAAAACGATGGGTTATAGCCCATGTTTTTTCAAATTTTGAAAAAAAAAGTTATCCTTGTTTCTCATCATTTTGGACCATGGGCTATAGCCCATATCGTACGGCATACTATAGCGCGCCGTTTTTCATCATTTTTGAGGATTTGAAAAAAATGACGAAATGACAAAAACGATGGGTTATAGCCCATGTTTTTTGAAATTTTGAAAAAAAAAGTTATCCTCGTTTCTCATCATTTTGGACCATGGGCTATAGCCCATATCGTACGGCATACTATAGCGCGCCGTTTTTCATCATTTTTGAGGATTTGAAAAAAAATACGAAATGACAAAAACGATGGGTTATAGCCCATGTTTTTTTAAATTTTGAAAAAAAAGGTTAGCCTCGTTTCTCATCATTTTGGACCATGGGCTATAGCCCATAACGTACGGCATACTATAGCGCGCAGTTTTTCATCATTTTTGAGGATTTTAAAAAAATGACGAAATGACAAAAACGATGGGTTATAGCCCATGTTTTTTGAAATTTTGAAAAAAAAAGTTATCCTCGTTTCTCATCATTTTGGACCATGGGCTATAGCCCATATCGTACGGCATACTATAGCGCGCCGTTTTTCATCATTTTTGAGGATTTGAAAAAAAATACGAAATGACAAAAACGATGGGTTATAGCCCATGTTTTTTGAAATTTTGAAAAAAAAAGTTAGCCTCGTTTCTCATCATTTTGGACCGTGGGCTATAGCCCATATCGTACGGCATACTATAGCGCGCAGTTTTTCATCATTTTTGAGGATTTGAAAAAAATGACGAAATGACAAAAACGATGGGTTATAGCCCATGTTTTTTGAAATTTTGAAAAAAAAAAGTTAGCCTCGTTTCTCATCATTTTGGACCGTGGGCTATAGCCCATATCGTACGGCATACTATAGCGCGCCGTTTTTCATCATTTTTGAAGATTTGAAAAAAATGACGAAATGACAAAAACGATGGGTTATAGCCCATGTTTTTTTAAATTTTGGAAAAAAAAGTTATCCTCGTTTCTCATCATTTTGGACCATGGGCTATAGCCCATATCGTACGGCATACTATAGCGCGCCGTTTTTCATCATTTTTGAGGATTTGAAAAAAATGACGAAATGACAAAAACGATGGGTTATAGCCCATGTTTTTTGAAATTTTGAAAAAAAAAGTTAGCCTCGTTTCTCATCATTTTGGACCGTGGGCTATAGCCCATATCGTACGGCATACTATAGCGCGCAGTTTTTCATCATTTTTGAGGATTTGGAAAAAATAAAGAAATGACAAAAACGATGGGTTATAGCCCATGTTTTTTGAAATTTTGAAAAAAAAAGTTAGCCTCGTTTCTCATCATTTTGGACCGTGGGCTATAGCCCATATCGTACGGCATACTATAGCGCGCCGTTTTTCATCATTTTTGAAGATTTGAAAAAAATGACGAAATGACAAAAACGATGGGTTATAGCCCATGTTTTTTGAATTTTTGAAAAAAAAAGTTATCCTCGTTTCTCATCATTTTGGACCGTGGGCTATAGCCCATATCGTACGGCATACTATAGCGCGCAGTTTTTCATCATTTTTGAGGGTTTGAAAAAAATGACGAAATGACAAAAACGATGGGTTATAGCCCATGTTTTTTGAAATTTTGAAAAAAAAAGTTATCCTCGTTTCTCATCATTTTGGACCGTGGGCTATAGCCCATATCGTACGGCATACTATAGCGCGCAGTTTTTCATCATTTTTGAGGGTTTGAAAAAAATGACGAAATGACAAAAACGATGGGTTATAGCCCATGTTTTTTGAAATTTTGAAAAAAAAAGTTAGCCTCGTTTCTCATCATTTTGGACCGTGGGCTATTGCCCATATCGTACGGCATACTATAGCGCGCCGTTTTTCATCATTTTTGAAGATTTGAAAAAAATGACGAAATGACAAAAACGATGGGTTATAGCCCATGTTTTTTGAAATTTTGAAAAAAAAAGTTAGCCTCGTTTCTCATCATTTTGGACCGTGGGCTATAGCCCATATCGTACGGCATACTATAGCGCGCCGTTTTTCATCATTTTTGAAGATTTGAAAAAAATGACGAAATGACAAAAACGATGGGTTATAGCCCATGTTTTTTGAAATTTTGAAAAAAAAAGTTATCCTCGTTTCTCATCATTTTGGACCATGGGCTATAGCGCATATCGTACGGCATACTATAGCGCGCCGTTTTTCATCATTTTTGAGGATTTGAAAAAAATGACGAAATGACAAAAACGATGGGTTATAGCCCATGTTTTTTGAAATTTTGAAAAAAAAAGTTAGCCTCGTTTCTCATCATTTTGGACCGTGGGCTATAGCCCATATCGTACGGCATACTATAGCGCGCAGTTTTTCATCATTTTTGAGGATTTGGAAAAAATGACGAAATGACAAAAACGATGGGTTATAGCCCATGTTTTTTGAAATTTTGAAAAAAAAAGTTAGCCTCGTTTCTCATCATTTTGGACCGTGGGCTATAGCCCATATCGTACGGCATACTATAGCGCGCAGTTTTTCATCATTTTTGAGGGTTTGAAAAAAATGACGAAATGACAAAAACGATGGGTTATAGCCCATGTTTTTTGAAATTTTGAAAAAAAAAGTTAGCCTCGTTTCTCATCATTTTGGACCGTGGGCTATTGCCCATATCGTACGGCATACTATAGCGCGCCGTTTTTCATCATTTTTGAGGATTTGGAAAAAATGACGAAATGACAAAAACGATGGGTTATAGCCCATGTTTTTTGAAATTTTGAAAAAAAAAGTTAGCCTCGTTTCTCATCATTTTGGACTGTGGGCTATAGCCCATATCGTACGGCATACTATAGCGCGCAGTTTTTCATCATTTTTGAGGGTTTGAAAAAAATGACGAAATGACAAAAACGATGGGTTATAGCCCATGTTTTTTTAAATTTTGGAAAAAAAAGTTATCCTCGTTTCTCATCATTTTGGACCATGGGCTATAGCCCATATCGTACGGCATACTATAGCGCGCCGTTTTTCATCATTTTTGAGGATTTGAAAAAAATGACGAAATGACAAAAACGATGGGTTATAGCCCATGTTTTTTGAAATTTTGAAAAAAAAAGTTAGCCTCGTTTCTCATCATTTTGGACCGTGGGCTATAGCCCATATCGTACGGCATACTATAGCGCGCAGTTTTTCATCATTTTTGAGGATTTGGAAAAAATAAAGAAATGACAAAAACGATGGGTTATAGCCCATGTTTTTTGAAATTTTGAAAAAAAAAGTTAGCCTCGTTTCTCATCATTTTGGACCGTGGGCTATAGCCCATATCGTACGGCATACTATAGCGCGCCGTTTTTCATCATTTTTGAAGATTTGAAAAAAATGACGAAATGACAAAAACGATGGGTTATAGCCCATGTTTTTTGAATTTTTGAAAAAAAAAGTTATCCTCGTTTCTCATCATTTTGGACCGTGGGCTATAGCCCATATCGTACGGCATACTATAGCGCGCAGTTTTTCATCATTTTTGAGGGTTTGAAAAAAATGACGAAATGACAAAAACGATGGGTTATAGCCCATGTTTTTTGAAATTTTGAAAAAAAAAGTTATCCTCGTTTCTCATCATTTTGGACCGTGGGCTATAGCCCATATCGTACGGCATACTATAGCGCGCAGTTTTTCATCATTTTTGAGGGTTTGAAAAAAATGACGAAATGACAAAAACGATGGGTTATAGCCCATGTTTTTTGAAATTTTGAAAAAAAAAGTTAGCCTCGTTTCTCATCATTTTGGACCGTGGGCTATAGCCCATATCGTACGGCATACTATAGCGCGCCGTTTTTCATCATTTTTGAAGATTTGAAAAAAATGACGAAATGACAAAAACGATGGGTTATAGCCCATGTTTTTTGAAATTTTGAAAAAAAAAGTTATCCTCGTTTCTCATCATTTTGGACCATGGGCTATAGCGCATATCGTACGGCATACTATAGCGCGCCGTTTTTCATCATTTTTGAGGATTTGAAAAAAATGACGAAATGACAAAAACGATGGGTTATAGCCCATGTTTTTTGAAATTTTGAAAAAAAAAGTTAGCCTCGTTTCTCATCATTTTGGACCGTGGGCTATAGCCCATATCGTACGGCATACTATAGCGCGCAGTTTTTCATCATTTTTGAGGATTTGGAAAAAATGACGAAATGACAAAAACGATGGGTTATAGCCCATGTTTTTTGAAATTTTGAAAAAAAAAGTTAGCCTCGTTTCTCATCATTTTGGACCGTGGGCTATAGCCCATATCGTACGGCATACTATAGCGCGCAGTTTTTCATCATTTTTGAGGGTTTGAAAAAAATGACGAAATGACAAAAACGATGGGTTATAGCCCATGTTTTTTGAAATTTTGAAAAAAAAAGTTAGCCTCGTTTCTCATCATTTTGGACCGTGGGCTATTGCCCATATCGTACGGCATACTATAGCGCGCCGTTTTTCATCATTTTTGAGGATTTGGAAAAAATGACGAAATGACAAAAACGATGGGTTATAGCCCATGTTTTTTGAAATTTTGAAAAAAAAAGTTAGCCTCGTTTCTCATCATTTTGGACTGTGGGCTATAGCCCATATCGTACGGCATACTATAGCGCGCAGTTTTTCATCATTTTTGAGGGTTTGAAAAAAATGACGAAATGACAAAAACGATGGGTTATAGCCCATGTTTTTTTTTATTTTGAAAAAAAAAGTTAGCCTCGTTTCTCATCATTTTGGACGTGGGCTATAGCCCATATCGTACGGCATACTATAGCGCGCCGTTTTTCATCATTTTTGAGGGTTTGAAAAAAATGACAAAATGACAAAAACGATGGGTTATAGCCCATGTTTTTTGAAATTTTGAAAAAAAAAGTTAGCCTCGTTTCTCATCATTTTGGACCGTGGGCTATAGCCCATATCGTACGGCATACTATAGCGCGCCGTTTTTCATCATTTTTGAAGATTTGAAAAAAATGAAAAAATGAAGAAAAAAAATCCCCAATTTCCACAATTTCCACAATTTCCATTTCCGCAAATTCCGCAATTACCATTTCCTCAATTTCCTCAATTTCCGCAATTCCGCAATTTGACAAAAACGATGGGTTATAAGCCCATGTTTTTTGAAATTTTGAAAAAAATAGTTAGCCTCGTTTCTCATCATTTTGGACCGTGGGCTATAGCCCATATCATACGGCATACTATAGCGCGCAGTTTTTCATCATTTTTGAAGATTTGAAAAAAATGACGAAATGACAAACAATCCGCAATCCTCCGCAACACTCCGCAATTTGGAGAAAAATCCTCCATAATCCTCCTCAACACTCCGCAATTTGGAGAAAAATTCTCTGCAATCCTCCGCAACACTCCGCAATTTGGAGAAAAATCCTCCGCAATCCTCCGCAACACTTCGCAATTAGGAGAAAAATTATCTGCAATCCTCTTCAACACTACGCAATTTGGAGAAAAAGTCTCCGCAATCCTCCGCAACACTCCGCAATTTGCTAATATTTTTTTCAAATCATCAAAAATAGCCCATCGTTTTTTGAATTTTTGGCGAAAAATCCTCCGCAATCCTCCGCAACACTCCGCAATTTGGAGAAAATTCCTCCGTAATCCTCCGCAATCCTCCGCAATTTGGAGAAAAATCCTCCGCAACACTCCGCAATTTGCTAAATCCTCCGTAATCCTCCTCAACACTCCTACACTCATACAGTTTTCCCCCAGTGAGATCAGCCTGGGAGTCATACGGTTTTCTGTACCTCATTTGACCTGCTGAAATCCGGTTCCATTTGTACACTGTCAAAGTCACTAACTAATACTATCAACATCCATCTATTCTATTTAGCCTCTGCAACAGTGGTTCCCAAACCCTTTCTTGTCAAGGACCCCCGAATTTACACTTTATTAGCCCGTGGAACCTAACCCTAACCTCAACCCTAACCCTAACCCGGCTATAATCCATGGTCAAAAAGGATGAAGTGATTTTGTCTTTTTTACAAATCCCCGTTTTTACAGACCATGGGCTATAGTCCATGGTCTCGGAGTGATATTCTTATTTTTTTTCAAATCCTCAAAAATGATGAAAAACGGCATGCTACAGTACCCTAACCCTAACCCTTGATCGTAGGAGATAGTAATGTAGGACTCTACAGATCACACATCAAAGACCCCCCCCCCCCACCACCACCCTCTTTTGTGGAACGTGCCAATCATATGGTCTAGGTGATGCAGCTGCTATCATTTAGGATGATGGCGGGGGGGGGGGGGGGGGCTGCCTTGTCTGTTGGGCCATGCAGGCATGCAGGACTGCTGATCCTGCACCATGGTAATCAGACAGTGGCCTGCGCTCCGAGACGGGATGATTGCAGGATGGGACGGGAAATGAAGAGAGATAATGATTGGAAGGGTGGGTGAAGGGGGGGGGGGGGGGAAGGCCGTATGGCCTGCGCCGGCTGCCAACGCAATACGAATCCCAATATCCCAGCGACAGATTGGGCCCTGCCATGCGGACGCCATGATGCACTAATCAACCTGACATAGAGAAGAGACCTCACGACAGCTCTGACGAACGGTTAGCCTCTCAGACCCAAAACTTACAATATGTTGTTGTCGTTGGATACGATTTTGTCCACAATTCCACGCTGTGTTTGATGCTGGTGGAGAGGTCGACAGGCAGACATTGATCAAAATAACACTTCTTCTACATTCTCTAATTGTGTAGACTTCTTGTATATAGGTTAACTGATCATGCAGATGATTAACAATAATGTAACTCTTGAGAGCGTAAAATTAAAGATCTATAAAGGTCCATTTGGTCACAGACTCCATAATTTAGCCGGGGACCACTTGGACCACTGGTTGTCCCCGGACCACTGGTTGAAAACCACTGTGTTAAGCTATAGGCCTACAGCACGTAATAAATTCTTCTTTATGTTGTTAACCATCCAGTCTGGTGCTCATTAGGAACATTTTTGACCTGAAAATACACTCTCTCACGCACGCACGCCACACACACGTACTGTATACGCATACACATGGCAGTGGGTGTGTGCGCGTGTGTGTGTGTGTGTCGGGGGGGGGGGGGGGGGGGGGTTGGATGTACAGTATGCTTGGAATCCACAGAAAGTTCCACTGATCAAATCATATAGATGGTTTCGTCCAAAACTCCCGTTGCTATGAGACGAGCCAACGATATGCTTGTATCGTCGGCGTGTAGACACAGCCTAATTGCGTTAGCTCTCATCAACCCGTTTAGCATAACGTCAGTTAACGACGTTAGCGGTTGGGGCCCCCCATACCACAAGGTAATGTCTCTCTCTCTCTCTCTCTCTCCCAGTGTCGTATTTTTTTCCATCTCATCATAGTCTAGGCTATGTATATAACGACAGCGTATTGGACACATATTGCTGCTAGCTATCTGACCAACACAAATATGTTTTATTATTACTTGCGCAAGCAGAGTGCGCTAGTACTGCAATCGGCTGGGCATGCCAGTGTTGTCCATCTAGCCACCATTCTTGACGACGGTACGTTTGGCGATCGGCTGGGTATGTTCTCTCTCTCTCTCTCTCTCTCTAGTTCACCCTTCATCATCAAAAAAAAACTTCACAACAAACACTTGGTTTTCCGTTTTCTCAAAACACCTTTTTTTTCATGTTATTTACCTCATTTTTGTTACAAAACATGTACAGGCTGTTTAGAACAACAACAAAAATACAATATCCAATTTATATGCATTATTTTTTTTTATCATTATTATTATTACTTTTCTCTTTTCTTAATAATCATATTTTGCTGAATCCTCCTCTTCCTTTGGGGGGGTCCAACGGGATGGTTGGGTTTGGGATGGGGTTGAGGTTGGGGGGGGTCTTTCTTCTGGGTTGATTGTTCCTAGTCCACACAGTCCCACATGGTCTCTTTAGTCCGTAGGGAGGGGGGGGGGGGATACAAATAAATACATTTTTTGCGGACGTGGGGGGAGGAGGGGGTGGAGGTGGCAAGAAATTAAAAACAAGAACTTTGATTATTGGTAAATAGTAGGAACTTAGAAGGTAAGGTGTCTGTCAGCGGCTTCCTCTCAATTTCTATACGATGCATATATATATATATATATATATATATATATATATATATATATATATATATTTCCAAAAGTTTCATTTGTTGGATTCAATAAAAATTAAAAAAAGAACAGTTTCGACAGTTTTGTCCACAGAATATAGCGTCATTGTTTTTCAGATATATCGTTGCTCCTTAACTGTCCACGGTTCAGTTCATCATCATCATGCGATAATTTCTCCACAATTGGCGCGGGAAAAAGCGAAGCTTTGTATCATACAGTATATCTGTGTGCAACTCTGGTATACACTCGCGCCACTCACACACACGCACGCACGCACGCAAGCACGCGCACACACACTGAACCCTCACGCACGCACGCACGTACTCTCGCACGCCACAGACACGCACATGAAACGCGCGCGCACACACACACACACACACAAACACACAAGTTAAAAGGCCAAGTGGTCTTGGTATCGTAACCCCCCCCCCCCCCACAGTCCACAGTCTCTCCCCCTCGTATACTAAAGCGTCCAGCAAAGAGAGAGAGGGGGGGGGGACTTGGTTTTTGACCGGCCATTTTGGAAAAACAATAATTATTATTATTATTATAACGATACAAAATAAAATAAAACCCAAAATAAAAGGTGTGCGGAAACAGAACAAATCTTAAAATGGAGGGTGTGGATAAGCAAAAAAAAAAAAAAAAAACACAAAAAAAAATAATGGTAGGAAAAAAACACATTATGTTGAGCAGGTGCACGCTGCCAAAGCTACGGAATTCTTCCTATACGCCACAGCCCCGGGTTCAGAGGTCACTGCGGGCTTGACCTGCTGCATGGGGGCAGCCAAATTACTGCTCTCATTTGACCTCTTGACCTCCGTGGCCTTCTTGACCTCTGGCCCCCAGCATCATCATCGTCATCACCCCCTTCTCTGGGCAAGTCAAGTGCCTTTTTTTCTTCTTCTTCTTCTACTTATTTTTCTCCTTTTTTTTCTTTTCTTCTAAGATAACACACCTTCAATATGAAGATGAGCGAAACATACACACACACACACACACACACGTGCACAGTAAAACAACTTCTATCGCGGGGGTAGATTCCGTCCGTCCGTCCCTCTCTCTCTCTCTCTCTCTCTCTCTCTCCCCCACCGGTGTGTCCCCCAAACAAACACTTCCTGGTTTCACGCGTGAACATCGTTCACTATAACTTTGTTGTCCTTGGGTGTTTTAAAATAGTCTTTTCAAAACCCAGCTTTGCCGCGGCTCTTTTCTGTTGTCCATCGCGAAGGAAGAGTGCATTTCTGTCACTGTTGTTGTATGTATGGGTTGCAGGGGGAGTTCAGAGTGTGCGGCCATCGCGTGAGGATCGCCAGAGTCATGTGTGTGCGTGTGTTTGTGTGTGTGTGAGGGGGGTGGGTAGGGGGGGTACAGGGGTGGTGGGTTGGTTGGGGGCTAACCTGGGCCAACCTCACGATGACACGCATGCATCAAACGTCTAACCACGACCGGGAATACCGGCGAGGTTATATATACGCACGTAGTGGGGAGATGTAAGGAAAGAAAAGGAAAGAAAAGGAAGGGGCTTCAAGTCCGTACATGTAAAAAAAAGATGTACAAAATAATCCAGGTGAGTGACTGCATGGTCGGATGGGTTCCAAGAAACGCAACAAAAAAAACAAAGCACGGGAACGGGGAAATTAAATCGATATGGGGGGGAGGGGGGACAATGGAGAGAAAAAGATAAAACTCTTGAGGCACTGCAAGCCACTTTCATAGCAGTCGATTGGCAGAAATGGTCAGGCAGCTATAGGTTTTCTTCCCATTGTGTTCTCCTGGGTCTGGCACGGCTCCTTTTATATTCATTATATCTCCACCAGCGCGTTGCGTCGCGTCGCGTTGCTTTGCTTTCCCATAAATCGGGGGCTGTCCTGTTATATACGTTGTCCCGTCGTGTCCGTGGATTGGTCCGTACACTCAGACCTGGACAGGAAGCGTTTGGTTCATTTGTAGTCTCATGTCCTGAATGCTGCCGAGAATCTTCTTCTGGTGACCGGCCAACGTCACCCCTATCCGGAGCAGGTCCCTGTTGGGGGGGGGGAAACATAAAACATAAAGAGATAAGCTACAGGATTGATATCAATATATTAGCTTATGTATAGCTATAACAGCTATCGTTGCAGGGTTGCCAGATTCTGCGAGAGAAATAAGCAATTACCCGGTATATTTTTCTTTTAAAACTTTTGCAGGGTAAAATTCTGCACTTTGGTGTTTTTCGGGTTCGACAAGTTTCAGATGGTCATATCTTCTTCATTTTCTTTTTTCCAATTTCAATGAGCAATACATCATAAATGAAAGGTTACAGTGTGCAGTTTCGTAATATGTAAAGAACTGATATACCCTTGTATATATCAAACCACTGTCCCCGGTCACATAATATGAGAAAAGGAACAGGTGGTACTGGCAGTCATAAAGACAGCAGGCAAACACGCCCAAACAGAAGTTGAAGTGCAAATGGCACTTTCCCCCTGGAAGGTAAACACTACCACGGTCTAGCACTGCTGCGTGCGTGCGTGCGTGAGTGAGCGAGAGAGAGAGAGAGAGAAGGCAAATGGCCCATAAAATGTCTTCCCGAAGGCACAGTGTCAACACACAAATCGTCACGCTCGTCCAAGTATACGGCGGACCGCAGCATGCTTCCCTCGTCCGGCAGGTATACATACGGAGGGAAAGAGCGGGGCGTCGAAAACAGACCCCTATAATGGGGGCTAGTTAATGATTACACAGGGCACTCGGCTACTGTTTGGCAGCTGGTACACTTCACAACCCCCCCCCCCCACACCCACCCACACACACACACACACACACACACACACACACACACACACACACTAGTCAGTGAGTCAGGCACTGAAAAGAGAAAACAGGCAGCTAAGTAGCTTTTATCAGCCATCAGGCAAGGGCGGCTATACACGGGCGCTATAAACACCGCCGTCAAATCAGGCTGTGGAAAAAAAGAGCACGCTCGCAGCATATCGGTGAGTCAGCTCTAATCACATGTCAAAACATGTGCCACGGTGTGTCTCGAGAAGAGAAGAGCCGAGCAGAGCAGAGCGGATAATAATAATAATAATAATGATAATTCATCATGACGATACCGTCGATTAATTACCATCTTTTCCAGGCATTAATTTGCTGCTCTGGTTCGCCGTATAGCAGACAAGACGGTGTGTGCGTGTGTCGTGTGTGTGTGTGTGTGCGTGTGTGTGTGTGTGTGTGTGTGTGTGTGTGTGTGTGGCGGTCTCCTCGAAAGACAAGTATAATCTGCTGACAGACAACTTCCCCGTTTGTGAGTTCGAGTTGTTTCTCACACAACGAGAGGGGGAATAACCGAGTCACGCCACCTGGCGCCTGCATGTCCATCCAAGAACAAGAGTAGTGGGGGGTGGGGGAAGTATATATAGGGTCGTTGGCATGTGGTGTAAAGTAAAGTAAGTACACATTTGCAGCATTTTTTACTTTACTTTGGATGCATTTACAATTATCTGTACTTTCACGTCTATACACCTCAGAGCCAAAGACTTGACGCACACAATATAATACGCTCCGTCTATTCTATGCCATTCTCGCGGCTTGTCTCAGTGTCTTCGCAGGCCGATCCATTCGAATATGAGCAGCGTGATTGCGCCTGTACTTTACTCTCTCTCTCTCTCTCTCTCTCTCACACACACACACAAACACACACACCATCTGTCTATGACGCTCGTTCTCCTCCCCCTATAGACACAGTCCAACTAGGGGGTGCATCGCTGCAATTTCACGCAAATAAATGGTGTCCCCCGACTCTCCCCCCTCCCCCCCCCCCCCCCTCCCCCACCCCCCTCCCCCGTCTCAGCCCCTGCGACGGAGGATGAAATGATAATAAATGGGAGCCATTAGACGAATTACTGGCCATTAAGGGGCAACCGGAGAGTCACACAGTGCGGCACACCTGTCAGTTCGAGGCAAATTGAAACAAATTACACTCACCTCCAACCAGCCTATTATCCGGGCTAATGAGAATGATATATTTGTCATTATTATCCTAATTCGTTTATTTGATCATCAGTGCCCCCCCGCCCCCCCCCCCCCATCCACACACACACCTATTTCCCCCATGACTTCCACTATACCTCCATACATCATTTCCTGTTCGTATAAACGGGCGGAGGGTTCGCCTTCGTGTCAGCTGGAGGTCAGAGGAAGCATTGCGAAGTCAAGACGCCCCCCCACCCCCCCCCCCCCCCCCCCGTTGCCTCGACGCAAGTGTACACCGCTCGAAAAAACGCCGCACGGAATGTGAATATTATACGCCGCAAAAAACAAAGTGACACACGGTTGTTGTATTCCAAACTGTGTCAGTTAACTCTCACCGTGAATGGAGTGAACGACGAGGCACCGACGACCATATAATGACTCATTTCGACGTGAAACACGCTCTTTCCTTATACCTAGTCTTATTCGTCACGCCTCCCGTGAGTTAAGACCTGTTCTCTGGGCGCTAAAGCACCCTCCATCAAGCCAGAGACGTGCCGTTTGAACAATTATCTGGATCGATTGGAGAGACTCTCAAACAGCCATAATGTCAATGAGCTGCCCTGCCCAGTGTGGAGGTCTCTCCAGTCAGGCCAGCCTTGGTATTATATACCTTAAGTTGCACAGTTTTTTGGCCGGGGACCCCCGGAGATAATTTGGCAGTGTATATAATAAGTGTATTAATAATAGAGACAATACACCATAAATAAATAGTGAAACCAGATATAATCATTATAGGGAAGGTGTATGCATGTACTATGAGTAGGCTACTATATGTAAACTCTTCATTTCCATTTTCCAGCCATTCAGTTGCAGCAAAAAATAAAAAAATGTTTTGTTTTTTTTCGTTTTTTTTTAATAAATTGGGGACCCCGCCGAAATAATTTGGCGACCCCCAGGGGTGTTGCGACCCACGGGTTGAGAACCCCTGGCATAGCAGATCTGCTATTGTCGGTGCGTGACACCGCACCGCCGTGCAACCGAGCGTGGCGTTGGTATAAACCTGAGCTGAAGCCGAGTGGGTATGTGGGAAAGTTATAAATAATAAATGCCTTCCTCAAGTGTGCGTATCAGAGTTGAGTTTTTTTTTTTTTTTCCAGAACAAATTAATTCCATTGGGCTGTTGTTGTTGTTGCTTGGTAGCTAATCCACGGCAAGTTTCACAACAAACCTCCAATCCCCCCCCCCCTTATAATCGCGGGG
>NC_137869.1:42822670-42837670 GCF_963924005.1 Protomyctophum bolini
GGTGGTCCTCATGGGTAAATGATGGAGAGTTGGTGACCAAAAGCTTAAAGATCTTTAACCCTTTGAGAGTGGACAATGAAACCAAAAATCGAACCCTTTCCATGTGGTTTCATAATTGTATACGCTCTCAAGAGTTAAATTATTGTTAAACTGCAACTGCATTACTTAAATTGCAAGAATGTAGAAAAAAAATGTTATTTTGATCAGCGTTTGCCCGTTATCTCTCTCTAATGGTACCAACATCAAAACTAGCATGGCATTGTAGACAAAAGTTCAAACGCTGAATAAAACATGGGCCTCGACATGATGAAAAGGGGTTGAAAACCACTGGCGTTACGCAAGTTAATACAAGCAAGCTGCAGCTCGTATAAAGACCCAACAGAAGCTTGTATAGAGAGTTAAAGGCTATATTATTGCTATTCAATCAATAAGACCGCTATGAAGTGAAAATGCCCGCCCGGCCGGGTTACACGGTGTCAAGATAGTTCCACTAATTGCCACCGTGGGACGGAGCGGAGAGCGCAGCGTGCTGGATGTCCATCGGGTTTCGTCAGACCGCGAGCGGGAATTTCTTATCGGGCATTTATAAACTTCTACCGCACGCACGCACGCACGCGCGCACACACACACACACACACACACACAACACTATTACAACTTGCCCAGAGGCCTGCCAAAGCAGCAATAAGTATAATACTTCTGGTTTTATAATAATAATAATTATTATTATTATTATAATTATAATTATAATATTGTACTTTTACTCCACTACGATTATTTGACAACTTTAGTCACTAGTTACTTTGAAGATTTGGATTTATTTATTTATTTTAATTAATATATATTTTTTATCCCACGATTTTGTAAACCATTTTTCACCCCTGTGTCAATCATCTAATGTGATCCTGGGCTCTACACACCCTCCGCCAACCTAGTCCCCCATATATGGGGGACAAGGGGAGAGCAACAGATTTGGATTTTTATTTTAATATATATTTTTATCCCACGATTTTGTAACCCATTTTTCACCCCTGTGTCAATCATCTACTGTGATCCTGGGCTCTACACACCCTCCGCCAACCTGGGGAGAGCAACGGACTCAACTCATGCTTCCTTCATGCCTGAGTGTCCAAGTTGCTCCTTTACACCTGACAGTTTCCCTGGTTGGACGTAGCGCGTGGAAGGAACACGTTATTCCAACCAGTTCCTTTCCCCTCCAACAGGCGCCCCGGCTGGCCAGGGGGAGGCAGTTTAGAGACCAGGATTACAGATTTGGATTTTTTGTAGAAAAAAAAAAGAAAGAAAAACATTACCGACCCTATATTAATTTTGAATTCCATGCCTGTTTTACTAACTTTCTTTTTCCAACATTGCAGCAATTGACACTTTCACTCAAGCCAAAAAGAACATGCGAGAGTACATGGTGTTTCTCCCATTATAGTGGGAACTTACCCTGACTGTTGCGTGCTGTTGGTGACCACCTTGAGGCTGGCGGCGTTGCGGATCAGCTTGTCCAGCGTGGCCACAATCTGGGAGAACTTGGGCCGGAGGTTCCTCTCCTTCACCCAGCAGTCCAGCATGAGCTGGTGGAGCGCCGTGGGGCAGTCCATGGGAGGGGGCAGCCTGTAGTCCTGCTCCACCGCGTTTATCACCTGAGGAGGAGGAGGGGGAGGAGACACCGTCACGGAAAGGCTCGTTGGAAGCAACCGTCGCTTTAACCCGTTTTGGCCTGAGATCAGATTCTAAAAATGTCTTCTACATCCTGACGGTTTTCTGAAAAAGCTATGTTTCTGTGTCAGTGGTTCTTCCGCTTTTTCAAAAATAGCTAAAGCATAACACAATGCTAACACCAAAAGGGTTAAAATGGGTTAAACCATTTAGACATTCTACATTCTACTAAATGTCTACTAAATGCTAACAGTTTTTTTAGTTTTTTTTAAGACCTATATGTTTCTTACGTTGACATAATGTGACCAGATTTGACTGAGAGCCTGCGCCATCGCGCAAATTCCAGCTTTTCACCGGGGGAGAAAAACCTATTTTTTTTTTTTTTATGAGTTAATAGCACAGGCAGACTCTTCACATAACTAGAACTAGAACAAATACGTTTCAGAGCTGAAATTGACATGTGAATATGAAATAAATGCTTAAACATGTATAGCTATAGGTGTAATGTTATAGAGACCACAGAAGTGAACCTTTCAAGCCTGTTTTTCAACTCACTGTTTATCTGCAAGACATCACTCTATAAGCCATATCTCCAAGACTGGGTGGGTCAAACTGAACCAACCAATATGCCAATTTGAAGCTATACGATTCCCTGCGTCCCTCAGCCAAATTTGGTCACTAATATGATTCCATCAATATGATCAAAATAAACTAAACCAAAACGTCGGCGTTGTTGTTGAACTCACGTCCTGGTTGCTCATGTCCCAGTATGGCCGCTCGCCGTACGACATCACCTCCCACATGACGATGCCGTAGCTCCACACGTCGCTCGCCGACGTGAACTTGCGGTAGGCGATGGCCTCGGGCGCCGTCCAGCGGATGGGTATCTTGCCTCCCTGTGGATATGCGAATGAGTAGGTGAGCGTGAAATACTGGAACGTGTTGAGGAGGGGGCGTTGGGTGGGGTTGGGTAGGGGGATGGAGCACGGACAGACACGGACGAGTCACGCACGCACGCACACACACACACACACACACACACACGCGCACACACACACACACGCACACGACACATGCGAGAGGGGGGGGAGAGAGACAGCGTGAGACCAGTGTGTGGGCAAGAAAATACGCTGTGCGGTCGATCGTCGCGCGGTCGGCAAAAACATGAACACACCCTCACTCAAAGTCTCCCCCCGCCAGGCCGACGAATCACAGGCCAACGTCACTGGCGATAAAGAACACCCTTGAGTGCAACAGTTATACCCTTCAAACTAAGATACTCGCAAAAAAATTAAAGGTATAGAGTAAGTGATTTCACTCAAAAAACCATAGGTTTCCTTTTTGCCTTGGGACCCAAGCTTTGATCCAATCAGGATAGAGAACCAAAAACTAAACCTAAGGTTTTTTGACCCCCATGGGGTTAACTGGGGACAGGGAGGAACTCCTTATATGGTCAGCACACTCTATAGTAGAGAGGATTATCACAACAAAACAAAAAAAATAAGTGATATTTGAATTAAGTGAAATCACTTACTCTACCTTTAACACAACATATGCCACAGACGAGGGATCTCGTCTTTCTATAACTTCATTTAATCCAGCAATTATTTATGTATTTTAAACAAAAGCAACGGATCCTCCGCTGCCTCTAGACTGAATCCAATATTGGGGGAGGGGGAGCGGGTGGCTACACTTCCTGGTTGCCCCAGGATCTCTTCTTCTATAGTGTGTTTCGCAGCATTTGACTGGCTACAGGCCTCACGATCCCCGCCTATAGTGGAACGGGAGGGGAACGTGTCAAAGCACGGCTTTTATATAGAAGGCCGTTTCGACCAATCAGATTTGCTTCCTCGGACCAACAACCTGTCGCATAATAACCCGCTTTATGTCTATATGTGGCTCTGGAGTTCCAGGTTTCCGACTATAGTGTGGCTGCAACGGACATGCGCGCACACACACACACACGCACACACACACACACACACGCACACGCGCACGCACACACTCACCAGTGAGCTGGTGTAGGTGGGGTCGGCGGCGTCGTCCTCGAGGAAGCGCGACAGGCCGAAGTCGGACACCTTGCACACCAGGTTGGAGTTGACGAGGATGTTGCGCGCCGCCAGGTCCCGGTGCACGTAGTTCATGTCCGACAGGTACTTCATGCCCGCCGCGATGCCGCGCAGCATGCCCACCAGCTGGATGACCGTGAACTGGCCGTCATTCAGCTGGGAGGGGGAGAGAGAGAGAGAGAGAGAGAGAGAGAGAGAGAGAGAGAGAGAGAGAGAAGGGAGGGGAAAAAAACCCAGACAAGGACAAATCCAATTTTAGATCAAGGACTCCCGTTTCAAAGGATTATCTCTTTTTTTTTTTTTTTTAACTGATTGGATCCAGGGAACGTGGTGTCCGTGATGTTGTTGTTGTTAGATGGCAGAACTTCAGATATAGCCGTTTTTTTTCTTTCTTTTTGGGTGGAATAACCCAACACCACCCCCCCCCTCTCCCTCACCACTCGCTTCCTTGTTTTTCATCTTTATTATTATTATAAGGTCAATACTCTACCTCTCTCTGATGTCGTTGTTGTTGATGTTGACGTTGACGACGCGTCTCGTCTCTATACTTTCCTATAACCCCCCGACCTCCACCCAAAGATCCTCCGGGCTCGTCTCAGACTTTGTTTTATTTCTCCCCCTAACCTTGCCCCCCCCCCCCCCACCACCCCCCACCACCCTCTTCCACTCCCCTATCCATATATCATTAAGACCTGAGGGCCGATTTAAAAGATACAAAAAATAAAACAATCTCTCCTAAAACTGCAGTTGTCTGAAGAAAAAAACATAATATAAATCGATGTAATAGTTGATAGTTGAGTCGACGTGGTTTTTAAAAGCTATAATGGATGACACAGGTGCGTTCCAGGTCTCCCTGGTCTATACAGCATGAGCAGAGCAGATGGCGTGTTTGATGTGCCTCGACGGTCGGTATATAATATATATATATATATATCGGTAAGTTCACACTTCACAGGCAAGACTGAGAGCTTCCCGCTATATAAATGTCACCGACTGCCTTAACGTTTATTCGTCGGATATCTCGCCAGCCACCGCGACGAACAGGATCCCACACACGGGGCAACGGGTGATCAGAGAGATAGCTAACGGTGAGATGATGGTGATATAACAGCATGATATGCATGCGCTTTTTTTAACCCATCCTGACCTGAGATCAGATTCTAAAAAATGTCTTCTATATACATCCCGACAGTTTTCTGAAAAAGCATATGTTTCTACGTCAGTCGTTCAGTCGATTTTTCCAAAAACAGCAGACCTACGAGCTCGTAGCGCGCCACCGAGTGGCGCGCTACGAGCTCGTAGATCTGCTGTTTTTGAATAGCTAAATGCTAACATGCTAAATAGCTAAATGCTAATGCTAACACCAAAAGGGGTTCTCTCTCTCCTCACCCTCAGGAAGCTGTCGAGCGCGCCGTTCTCCATGAACTCAGTGACGATCATGACGGGCCGGCTCTTGGTGACCACGCCCTCCAGGCGGATGATGTTGGGGTGGTCGAACTGGCCCATGATGCTCGCCTCCGACAGGAAGTCCCGGCGCTGGCGGTCCGTGTAGCCCACCTTGAGCGTCTTGATGGCCACCACGATCTCCCGCCGGCCGGGCAGCTTGAGGCGCCCGCGGCACACCTCCCCGAACTCCCCTGGTTTTATGGGATGACGGTGATGGTGATGATGATGATGATGGCGTACACGAGAGAGAGACATAGAGAGATAGATAGAGAGAGAGAGAGACAACGAGATAGGTGGAGGAGGAGTGGAAGTATAGAAGGAGAGAGAGAGAGAGAGAGAGAGAGACGTGGGAAGAGTGAAGGAGAGTGGGGGGGGGGATGGGGCGGGGGGTTGTAGGAGGATGGGGGGGGAGGGGGAGGGGGAAGGGGAGAAGAAGGGGACATGGGGGGACAGTTAACTGGTTAGAACCAAAGGAGAGAGCGCAGGACAAGGGGGGCGGGGCGGCTTATAGCAGGTGCGGGCGGGCTGGCGGGCAAAAAAAAAGAAGGGGGCAAGTGAGGTATATATATATAATAACAAGGGGAGAGACTGCAAGAAAAACAAACAAACAAAAACAAAAAAAGCCAAGGAACTCGTCTATATAAATACATATATAGGCCCCAAAAGGTGTCAGGGTGGGGGGGAGGGGGAGGGGGAAGGGGGGTTGGTTTTGATGTGCTGCTGCATGGCATATACAGTAGCGTTTTTACAGTATATACGGTGTGACTATTATGCTTTAATGCGCTATATGAAAGCTGTGAAGATGGGAAAAAGAAGAAGAGCGGATATATAGGAGGGGGGAAAGCAAGCCTGCGGTGACAATGTGAGGGAAGATGTCGGCTAGGGGCTATAGCGGAGAGGGGGGAGGGGGGGTAGAGGAGGGGACAGCCGGAGGGTGATATGAAGCGCGTTGCCATGTCAAAACTCTCTCAAGTCAGCGTGGGAGGGGGGGGGGAGAAAAAGGGTAACAAAAAATGGCAGCGAGAAATGAAATGAGATGAGGGGGGGGGGGGGGAAACGGAGGAGGAGCTTGCGGGGGGAGATATACTGTATATATGGAGAGACGCACGTGCATGGCAGACATGCGGGGGGAAGGAGAGTGGCATTATGGGGGGTTTAGGGAGGGAGGGAGGGAGCGAGGGAGGGAGCGAGGGAGGCTAGGGGCTGCTGGGGAAGCGTGCACAGGAGGAGGACATTGGCGGGGAGAGAAGCTTTGGGGTCCAGCTGCTGGGGGTCGACCCCTTGCGTCCGGAGTCTATATATATATATATATATATATATGTATATATATATATATACAACGCCGAGCAATGGAGGGAAAAGCGAGAGGAGGTATAAATGCGGGTGTGACAACGTTGAGGGTATAAGTGGAGCATGGATGGATGGATGGATGGATGGATGGAGGGATAAAGGGAGGAGGAGGAGGAGGAGGAGGAGAGGGGTAGAGGACAGGGCCAGGGAGGGAGGGGGATGGAGGGAGGGGAGGGGAGGGGAGGGGGGGGGGGGACAGGGAGGGACATGGAAGACAGGGTTGAGGGGTTTTTGTCACTCAAAAGGCGAAAGAGAGCTGGGTATAAAGCGACGGGTTGTTTTTTGTTTGTTTGTTTGTCAGGTATAGTAGCTTCAGCGGCAGCAGCAGCAGCAGTAGGAGGAGTAGGAGTAGGAGGAGGGCTGTCGTAGCAGTAGCGCTAGTAGCAGTAGGTGGTAGTAGTAGTAGTGGTAGTAGTAGTGGTGGTGGTGGGTGGTTGGCAGTAGCAGTACAGTGGCTTTTCTTCGCCCTCTCTCTCTCTCTCTCTTTCTCCGACATACATCGCAACTCTTAAATCCTGCAGACTTTCTTTTTTTCTTTTTGCAAAGATATTACTATCACAGATATATAGTATATATATATATATATATATAAGCAAATGCACAACACATTGTTTTTCTTTATGTTCTTTTTTTTTGCTAAAGCTATACAACAAACAAATATCGGGGGGAATGTGGGTCGGTTTTGACCACATGAGAGCCAGCGTTTGAAGAATTGGAAGTGCAGGGCGATATGGTGGTGAATATCGTCGAGACGGTTATCATGTCTCCCACGATATAGCCTTTTTTTTTTTTTTATATCGCATATATCGTGACGCGGTTGAATGCATATTCTACGATTTGCAGTTGTACAGTATATGCCTTCATTTGCACGTATTCTGTATGCTACAGAATGAGTAATAAGTGTTTTGGTCTAAATGGTCTGTTAACTCATTTTCCTTTCCGTTTTTTTTGTTCCATTGTAGGTGTTTCTGTTGAGTAACGTGGAAAAGAAATAACCATGAAGACCGCATGAAATATCGTGATAATATCGTGTTATCGTGATATAGTGCTTGAAAAACATATCGCGATATTATTCCATATTGCGATATTATTCCATATCGCGATATTATTCCATATCGCGATATTATTCCATATCGCCCACGCCCTACATAGTTCAAACGAGGTGAATGGGACGAGAGTGGCCCTCTAAAGAGGCGGGGACAGAGATGGCCAATCCTGAGCCTTGTGTGGCCGGTCGAGGAAGCGCGTCCACAGGCCAACCGTCGCTCGCTATATAAACCCCACAAAAAAGAATGCCTTCTAATTGGATTTGAGGAGGTTTCTTTTATAGACCGGGGCCAATGGGCTCCATGATGCACACACGCAAGAACTTGGGCCACTTTCCTATATACTTCCTTCACAGGTGTTACTGATGATACTAATGAATGCTCTGTTCTGTTCAAACTGCTATTGTGCATGTTTGGCTCACTTGGCTCAAAGTGTCCTTGAGTGGGTTCCAAATGGCCCTGTTACGGGTGTGTACAAATGGATTTGTACATTTGTACAATCTCAGAGTTTTGTGGGTCCTTGAGATTTAAAAAAAAAAGTTTGAGAACCACTACACAGTAAATGGAACAGAGCCATAATTAGTATCATCGGTAACACCTGTGAAGGAAGTATAGGCAAGAGGCCCCGGACGTAGGAATAGTTCATTATTCTGTGTGCATATCAGTCCATTGTGAGCTGATAATTGCGTCCAGAGAAAAACTAAACAAAACAAAAAAAACTCAACGCGACTGCAGCTTCTCATGGCTTCCAGGATTGTGCTCTGTTTTTTTTCAAGAGGTCAAAAAGGTGGCAACAGCAAGACACTCACCAGACAATAGTGCGTACAAAAAACTACTCTAAACGGTGACGTAATATACGGGGATAAGGTGGGATCACAACCAGTGGTGTTAAAGTACATTTACTCCCAAGTACTGTAATTAAGGAGGAATTTTGAGGTATTTACTTTGCTGGAGTATTTCCAATTTTCAGTACCACTAATTCTATACTCCACTACATCTCAGAGTCAAATTGTATTTTTACTCCACTACAATACAATTACTTGAAAACTTTTTTACTTTGTAGATTTTGGTTACCATGACAGAACCATACAGCAACCACTTCTTGACCTTTATATAATTTGGCCATTTGAAAAGATTTTCATCTTGTCATACACTTGAAAAGGTGTGAAATGGGACCTTTTGGTGTTTTAAGTGCATTTTGACGCATACATGCTTTTGCACTTTTGCTCAAATGTTGAATTCTGGACTTTACTCACTTGTAAAACAGAGTAGTTTCTAAGATTGCAGTATTGGTATGTGTTTACTTAACCCATTTTGGGGCGGGAACCCCTTTTTGTGTTAGCATTATGCTATATGCTTTAGCTATTGAAAAAAAAGCAGAGCTTGTGGGTCTGCTGTTTTTGAAAAATCGAAGAACGACTGACGTAGAAAACATTTTTTAGAACCTGATCTCAGGTCAGAATGGAAAACTGTCGGGATGTAAGAAGACATTTTTAGAATCTGATCTCAGGTCAGGCCTAAGAGTGTGAGTACTTGTTCCACCACTGATCACAACACATAGGGGGGGGGACACAATATGACCGGGATGTCGTCTATAGCTATACGTCTAGAACGCAGGCCGTTTATTGGAGACTGGCAAACTTTGAGGGTATATAGGGGGAGAGTTTAACACCGAAAAAGGGGTGTTCGTTGGTCGTTCTAGGAGGGGGTAAGGAGGGATGGCGTATATAAGGAAGGGAAAGAAGAAAGGAAGGAAGGAAAGCAAAAGGGGGAAGGCTATAGGGGTTCGGGGGAGGGAGGGAGGGGCGTTATAGCGATGAATTGAGTGAAAGTACCGCTTGGCGTGAAGTCCTCTAACGGTATGGCCTGGAGGTGACTAGCAGTCTTTCCCCTGTAGCTCAGGAGCTTTGGTGGGTTGTTGTGGTTACCTGCGCCAATGACCTCCTCGATCTTCACACAGGAGACGTCGATCTCCTTGGCGAACTCGCGCACCGCCTCGTTGGGGTCCTCGTAGGTGAAGGGGTCGATGTAGACCTTCATCCCCGGAGTGACTATGGGGGATTCAGTAGGGAGAAAGACAAACACGGGGGACAACGTGAATCGACGGCGCCAAAAAAAAACCCTAAAAAAAAAAAAACCCCATAGCAACACATGCTTGGAACAAAGTGCTTTGAGAGACAGAGACAGAGAGAGACAGAGAGAGGTCTCTCTCTGTTAGAACCTAGAATCAAACATTTCTTTTACCAAACTGGTGTCCTTGTTTTTTTTGGAATGTATTTTTTATTTTTTTGAATAGTTGACATTTGGAATAGTTGACATTTTCCAAATACTTTTTTAAACCGTAACAAAAAGTGCATATACGTGAGCTTCTAGATTGGTATTTTGGTACGAGGCTTTGAAGTGGTTAAGATATCAAGGACTCTTCAATGATGTCACGTGTAGTAACCGACCGACCGCACAGTACACACACACACACACGCACTCACGCACGCGCACTGTTCATGATATCACTGTCCTATCCTTGGTATCTTTATTCTTGGGCTGTAGAATAACAGTAGACAGAAAAATGGTTGCCGTATATTTAACAAAAACACATCCACTGTGACAGCATAGAAAGAAGAAAGAAGAAGAAAAAAAAAACATAGGCGTGCATATATCAAAATGTAGGTCAGTCAAACAATCGCCGTAATTGCTCCAATCTCGATGGATTATTGAACTAAATAACCACAACCCGCTCTCATTACACACTAATTACTGACTCATACACGCAGATGGGATTAAGTCGGCTAGCAATTACTCTGCTCTTTGTTTTTTCTTTAGGTATTCCACAAATTCTCTCTGTACTTCCGGCCAAAAAAAACATGTCCGACACACATAACAGCAGGGAAGCTGTTTGAGGACAAGCCTGGCGAGTGGGCGTGTACATTTTTTTTTGGAAGGTATACAGTAGAGAGCTCAGCTCAGAGACTTACTGTACTGCTGCAGTTTCTCCGTGTACTCCGACTCCGAGCCGTTCCTCTGCTTCCTGAGGAGGAGAAGAAGAAGAAGAAGGGAGAAACACCGTCAAACAGCCATCTTTGTGCCAGAGAAATGAGAAAGGGCCTGAACGAGTCCACCATGACGGCCATGCTGGGGGGTTCGTTCGCGCCGTGGACCCATTTAGAGACCTGAGACCAAGACTCTTGGTCTCAGGTCTTAAATTTCTTCTAAATCATGACAGTTTTCTGGGAAAAAAAAACCCATGTTTCTATATCAGTGGTTCTCAAACTATTTCATGTGAAGGACCCCCAGAATCATATCTATCTAATAATTGCTGTTTATTTGCTCGGTCGCTGTCTGTCTGTCTGTCTGTCTGTCAGTCAGTCCGAGTACTTCCTTATAGAATGCATGTTGGGACGGCTTCCGGGTCACCAGTGAAATGCATGTTGGGACAGACACAGAGTAATACTGGGACACACTTTTCCGCGTATGTAATTGGCCGCCGACCCCCGTCTCAAAATATGTTGTTCCGGGGGGGGGTGCTGTGGACGAATATGAGAATGGTATAAGAATACTGCGAAATGGAACAGAAACCAGGAAAGAAAGCATAATCCATAATGACTGCATGCGATGCCGCTCGATATACAATTTTCTGGAAATATTTTTTTGAGCATCGGGAAACGGCCAATAAAGCCACCAAAGGCCAGCTGGCGGCGGGCGGTTCATAGTTATGTGTGTGCGTGCGCGTGCGCGTGCGTGCGTGGGCCGTTTAACGTGCGCGCCGCAGAACAAACACAAGGATATCGTCTCCCTTCGCCATCGAGCGTCCTGAGTCGCTGCTGCCGCCGCTGCCCAGACGAGACACAGAGGGTTCAGTTCAATCACACTCGTCTCTCTCTCTCTCTCTCTCTCTCTCTCTCTCTCTCTCTCTCTCTCTCTCTCTCTCGCACGCCCTCCATCTCCATCGTCGGTCACTCACTCTCTCCTCTTATCGCCACTCTCTGTTTCACTCCGTCACCGTCTCCCTTGATCTCTCTCTCTCTCCCTCTGTAACGATGACGCAGATGACAGTGAGGTGGGGAGTGTGTGTGTGTGTGTGTGTGTGTGTGTGTGTGTTGTGGGGGGGGGGGGGGGGGGGGCTGACGTGGAGGGGTTGTCGAAATGTCATGATCATGTTCTCCCTTTGTTGTCTAACCAGTAACCAGGGCGATAATACCCCGACGGCTCATTTGCATCTCATTTCACAATTCATGCAAATTCACATTCAAATGGCGCTATTAAACTGCTGCTGCTGCGTGCTCCGACTGGAATATCACGGCGGAGGAGCGGCGCTTGTCTTCGTATCGGCGCACCTTCCTTGTCCCCTTGTCCCCTCCCCTCTCCCACGTTACAGTATAAGACACATGCACAGAGGACAGAGACACTGTATAGGCAGCATGAAAGGAGATGGGGGAGGGAGTTCTCTGAATTCTTATTCAGTGTGGTGTGACCAATGCTTGTCAGTCACGGCCTGAACTGGCTTATGGAGGCTGGCAGCTCGGTGTACCGGGCAGAGGTGAATGCCAAGCGCTCACCCGGGCATATACTGTGCCCACACACACACACACACACACACACACACACACACACACACACACACAGGGTGGGGGGGGGGGATGACATTTGGACTAATCTTCTTTTCCTCCTCTTTTCTCACTTCAAAGAGGGACATTATTCCGTTCGGCAATGTTGTTGCAACTGTAAGTATATGAGTCAAGGCTTTTTGGGTGCCAAGTCTGGCCAAATATTGTCGTGTGACGCTCGCGAAGTGATTCGTTTCGAAGTGACTCCGTTCTTTTGGAAAGAGAGAGAGAGGTTAAACTAAAACTTTAATTAAAACTAGGCTTATGTATGGGGGTGGTGGGGGGGGGGGGGATAAAATACAAGCACTGAGCAGTGCTCCGAAAGGAATGAGAATATACCCCACGACTGCTGACCGAGCATATTGGGCTATACTCGCCGCATGGGAGCACAGGTTTTACAACAGTATCCACTGTTTCTTTGGCAGCGCTATAGTAGCAGCTATAGTGAATCAGCCATATTTCAAAGCTCATCTTTCACGCACCTGTCAGTTCACGAGCCAGCGACGGTTGCTGATTTGTGCTCGTTTAACCTTTTATTTAAGGCAGGTGTGGGTCCACTGAGATTACTCTTTTTCGTGGGAGAGCTGGCCAAGAGAACGACATCGATACCGCCAACACGGACAGAGAAAATGCAACAACGAGGTGCGGGGGGGAAAAAAAAATGTGCCAACCCTAACCCAAATTAAAACCGTTGGCATAAATTGCTATGAGAGCCCAAAGATCAGATTCCATACGTATACGCAATGACATGGCAGCTGTCCAATACTACAGTGAATTCTAGACCTGTATAGGATTCAGATTCTGCTGAGATTACATGAACACAAGTGACCCGTGTTCACGGGAGGGGAAGCGAAATGGACCCATATAAGGGCCCATTTGGTTCCCTTTTTAGTACACTCTCAGAGTCATGGTGGTCCTTGAACACAAACAGTTTGAGAACCACTATACACACACTAAACGGAACAGAGCCTTAATTAGTATCATCAGTAACACCTGTGAAGGAAGTATAGGGAAGGGGCCTCGGAGGCAGGAAGAGTTATTCTGCATGCATAATATAGAACCCAATGGCATAACGACAGCGTATAAGCACAAAACAACAACAACAACAACAACAACAACAACAACAACGACGGATTCTGACCTGAGGCAGACGATGGCGATGACCACGACGGCGATGATGAAGACGAGGCCGGCGGTGGCCGAGCCCACGATGAGCGGCAGCTGCTCCTGGAACGTCTTCTGAGGGTCGCCTGCAGCAGCCAGCAAGTGAAATACTTTAATTACAAATCCGTATATCGCCCCCCCCTCAACACAATGTTGTCCTCGGGAAGGGTATACAGTAAGTATACAAGTCTTTAACACTCCGTCCTATTCAATAATTATGGCCAGCGATGGGATAAAAAAATCGTAAAATGTGACATCGCTCGTAATCCGAATCAATGATTCCAAATTCTAACAAAAGATGATGTTTTCTTTTACGTCGCTTGTCGCGTGGCTGTCGATTCCTCTCGGGGGGGGGGGGGTCTTTTTGGCTATACATTGGCTATTATATCCTATATAGCAAAAAACCAAGATGGCGGCTTCGTGCCACCTTGAAATGGCCTCTGAAGCTACACAAATCGCTGCGGTGGGCGGCGTGCCGATTTAATGGTTCCAGATGACGCGGGGCGATGAGAGTGTTAAACGGGGAAATTAAAAGGGTTGAGAATCACTGCTAGAGAGCCGTAACATTCGTCTCTCACGGGGGACCTTGGCATATTTTTTTTTTTCCCAAACGGGGGGTCCGCGGGGTTTAATTCGTGTCAACGTGGGACCCCTGGTTTATACACCACTGGCCCCATAATACGCCGAGAGAGGTCGCAGAGAGGTCACACACCCACGCCTTCTGCTCCTGTTTCACTGTAATTCCATTACTGCACAGTGTACAGTCATGACGTGCATGACCGTCTCGCTCCGCTGTGATATACAGTATAGCCTCCCTGCGGCTCTGTGTAGGATGTGTGTGTGTGTGTGTGTGTGAGTGTGTGTGTGTACTGTAGCTTCTCATCATGCCTCCCACGTTCAGAGACGGAGGAGTCACATGCTAACTCGTACGGTGGTCCTCGTGTGTTTGCTCCTGTGTTTGCCTCGGAGCCGCATCAAAAGGACAATATAGGAGGAGGAGGAGGCGGCATCCTGGGGGCCAATGGGAAACGCAGATGGTATAGGAGGAGGAGTCATCGTGGGCCAATGGCAAACGCAGATGGTATGGGAGGAGGAGTCATCGTGGGCCAATGGGAAACGCAGATGGCATAGGACAAAAACGCGAGAGAGACGGCTGTCTTGTGGATTTCTCCTACCCTTGTCAACAATTAACCCCTTTGGTGTTAGCATCATGTCATGCTTTAGCTATTGAAAAAAAGCAGATCTACAAGCTCGTAGCGCGCCACCGAGTGGCGCGCTACGAGCTTGTACGTCTGCTATTTTTGAAAAATCGAAGAGCGACTGACATATAGAAGACATTTTTTTCAGAATCTGATCTCAGGTCAGAATGGAAAACTGTCAGGATGTATACATAGAAGACATTTTTTAGAATCTGATCTCAGGTCAGAAAGGAGACGTACTTTGCAGGTTGGTGCGGTGCTCGATGGGGCTGCTGTAGCGGCCGTAGCCCGCCACGGTGCGCGCGCGCACCTGCACCACGTACGGCGTGCCCGCCTTCAGGCCCTCGATGCGGGCCGAGCTGCGCTGGGCCGTCATGGTGTGGGCGATGGCCTCGCCCTGGTCCTGTAGGAGAAAACACAAAACAACAGTCAAGAAGACGCAAATATATATACCAGA
>NC_137869.1:42842670-42847670 GCF_963924005.1 Protomyctophum bolini
TTCAAGGACCCATATATGGGGTCAACACAATCCGACTCAACTCACCGGCCTGGTTGGTGGTGATGTTGACGGCCGAGTACTGCGGCGTGTAGGGGCTCTTGGCCGACACGCCGTTGACCGCCTGCACCTCGAAGCTGTACTGCGTGTGCGCCTGCAGGTTGCGCACCGTCACGCGCCGCTGCGTCAGGCCCAGGTGGCGCGGCGCCACGTCCACGTTGTCGTCGCAGCGCGAGCACACGCCGCGCTCGGGCAGGCACTTCTTGCAGATGACGTTGTAGAAGATGTCGTCGCGGCCGCCCGACTCGCGCGGCTCGCTCCACTCCAGCACGAGGGACGTCTCGTTGACGTTGGAGATGACGCTGCGCGGCGCAGAGGGCACGGCTGCACGGGGGAGGGGGGGGGAGAGGGTCAAGTTTAGACGGGAAGGTTTGGTTAGCTGATTCGCTAAAAGATTAAAGTAGCTATATGAGCAATAATATATCCAATTCTTAATGACCTTATACAGCCAGCAATGGCTAAAACGCTCCCCCCCAAAAAAAATATATATCTCTGTGACACAACTGGGCCACAATCTGCATTTAAAGAAGCATTTCCTATCCACACTTTTCCTGGGCTGTGTGTGCTCCAGTTCCTGTTGATATCATTGGATATCATTGGTCATCTGACCAGTTTCATTGGCTTTCATTGGATCAAAATAATCGACAGGAACTGGAGCACACACAGCCCAGGAAAAGTGTGGATAGAAGCTTTGTCATTTGCCCTGTCTACTTCCTGATTGGTTAAGTCATTTCTGTTTCGACCAATGACAAAGCTTCTAAGAAAATCTTTTGAATGGAGATTGTGGACCCTATATATATATGTGTCACAGAGGCTAAATTATTTTTGGGGAGTGATTTACCCATTGCTGGCTGTCTGAATACCAAAAAAGCAACAACAGAAGCTATAATGTTGTAAGCTATAACTGGAGCTACATACTGTAGAAATTAAGCCATGAGCCAACGAATGACTGACAATGGCGTCGAGTCACAATGAATTATGCGCTATATGGACAAAATATATTTGTGGATAATAACCGTTGTTGGAATTGCACTCAGATATATTGTAATTATTCTTCCGCCATGCACCTGCACACGATTCAAAACATTCAAATTGTTTTGTCCGTTTATACTCGGCTGCACGAGAAGCAAACAATAAAAACAATTTAACAAACGAGCAAATTGGAGTCGTCTGTTCCGTGTTATTATATATATCCCCAGACTAACAGCACAGCTCATTTGTTCTTTCCTCTGAACACAAGAAAGAGACTGTCGCTCGCTTATGGTGTTCTTTAAAGGCTGAAACAGAGTTCAGAATGGAACTGCAGCTAGCTGCTTCGTTCCGGTGCGCGCGTGTGTGTGCGCGTGTGTGCGTGTGTATGTGCGTGCGTCACGTGCGTGTAAGGTGCCTGAGGGGACAAGCAAGAGAGAGAGAGAGAGAGAGAGAGAGACCATTGGCAGAGGTCTGGCAATTCTTATCCAATTACTGGTGCCTTATCTCCTGCCTCACTGTGGGAGAATCAAACAATCCCACCGACAACAACAGGAAAGAAAGACCTTCTCTCTCTCTCTCTTTCTTTCTCTCTCTCTCTCTCTCTCTCTCTCTCTCTCTCTGCTCTCTCTCTCTCTCTCTCTCTCTCTCTCTCTCTCTCTCTCGGTGCAGTGTTTGGCGTCTGCGTGACCGGCAGTGGGAAAGGACTAAAGCGAGGTCCGATAAAGACCGGTGAGAGAGGTCGCAGGTCAGGGGAAGGGCAGTTGATAAAAGGTTTTTTCTTCTCCTCGAGACGAACTGCTTCAAAAAGCCGCCGCCTCCGCCACCGCCGCCATGCCCCAGAACGCATGAGATAAAAGAGTTGTCAATGTTTGGCCGTGTGTGTGTGTGTGTGTGTGTGTGTGTGTGTGTGTGTGCATATAGGCTACTGCATGTACACGCCTCCGTGTTTTAAAAGATTCTGACCTAACTTTTCTGAAAAAAACGTTATTCTTCTTTATTCCTCGTCCACCAAAAAGGGGTTCCCGTACCAGAAGGGGTAAGCAGTTTTGCACGCCATAAATAGCATAATATTTGGTATTTAGGTGTAATATTTAGTATTTAGGTGTAAAGGTGCGTATTTTAAAGGTGCGCTGTCAGGCCGTTCAATTTTCTCGTCTATAGCCTGGACCTGAGGTCAGTCAGGTTGGACTGTGGCTGCCATTCTGTCGGGCAGAAACCTCTTATATCCATGTTTTAACGTAACTTTTTTATACATTTTTGCTTGTTCGTAAGCTGATGCTCTACTTGATCGACCTACAGCGTCCCACAAGAGCATCAAACACAGCAGATCTACAAGCTCGGAAACAATGGCGCAAAGCGTCACGTTCCGAGCTTGTAGATCTGCTTCGTATAATGAATTTAAATCTCGAAAAGAATAACAGTTTTGGACATAATGAGGGTTCTTTCCCCCACCCGACAGAGGCGACATATATAACACGACATTTTCCCAGAGGGGGAAACGTCGTCTGCAATTATGTAAGTATAGCATTTTGTGTCATGTACTGTATATATGGAACCGCATACAATTGGATCTATAGCACATGTTTACAGTCAACAAAACCCCCGTCTATGTGTGTCCCAAACCTCGGGGGGAACCACAAAAAAATGTATGACCAAAAAGTACATCATACAGAGAAGCGCGGGTGCTGAGACTCTCCCCAGGGCCTGGAGAACAGACTTTCGTCAACACAAAACATGCCTTTGTTTTCGCTGATTAAGCGAAGTGGTTTGGTTTATTTATTTTTTGGGTAAAGCTGGACCCCTCGCACGGCAGTGGAATTTTCACCCGGTGAGCAGTATAGTCTTTCCTGGTGAGAACTGCATGGCTAACGCACTAGACCAGGGCTAAGAGTAACCAAATGGACCCTTATAGAGGCATCTTTACCTCGTGAGAGTTAAATTATCGATAAACATCTGCATTACTATATTTAGTCTACACAATTAGAGAATGTAGAAGAATTGTTATTTTGATCCGTTATCTCTCCTATACGCATTACACGTCAATACAGCATGGAATTGTGAACGAAGATATTATCCAACGATATAACAAAATATTCTATACGTTTTTGGGTCTGAGAGGCTATTATCCCATTCTGAACGGGAACCCATTTTGGTGTTAGCATTACGTTATGCTTTAGCTATTGAAAAATAGCAGATCTACAAGCTCGTAGCGCGCCACCGAGAGTGGCGCGCTATGAGCTTGTTAGGTCTGCTATTTTTGAAAAATCTACAAGAGCGACTTGACATTTTTAGAATCTGATCTCAGGTCAGAATGGGTTCATCAGACCAGTGTGTGTGTCCAGTGGAAACCTCGTATGAATGGTCAGAATGAGTGTTATAACTTACTGGTGCACGGCGAGTCGGGCGAGTCCGTGTCGGAGCGGTAGTAGCCGTTCTTGCACGGACACAGGCTGGCGGCGCCCGAGCTGGTGCGGCTGTTGGCCGGGCACGGGGCACAGAAACCCTCGCCCCTGCTTGACTTGAAGGTGCCAGGGCTGCAAGCTGGGAGGAGAGAGAGAGAGAGAGTTAATTACGATTAAGCTTTACAAATCAAAATCGTGTGGAATCAGGCGATGCAGCTATAAGCGCACCACATCGGCGGCTTCGATGGAATTGCAAATTACGAGCTATATAGACAGACACGTCTCGGGCACATTCTTATACAACAACATTATAACGTTCAAATACGACAATACCACCTCACGCTCTGAAGCACGACTGCGATCGTATATACGCCGGTCACTTTGGAAGGGATAGTATGTAGTTGACCAACGTGGTGTCGTGTGAGTCATATATCATATGGCCGATATTTCATGTCAGTGATTTAAAAACACACCCCTTTTCTGTTTTACAATTAAAGGTATATTCAGTGATTTCACTCAAAAAACCGTAGGTTTCGTTTTTGGATATAGGAGACAAAGCCTTTCATCCAATCAGGATAGAGAGCCAAAACGAAACCTACGGTTTTTTGACCCCCAGGGGAATTAAGTGAAATCACTGAATATACCTTTAAGAATGTATAATCCGTGGGTCGTTCTTTTTGTTTGGTGGGTTTTAAAATTGAAAAAGGAAGTGCATTTCTTCCCGCCGGCCCCTTTTCTTTCCTCGGTTCGCTCTTTAAGCGGCGCATGCTGCCGTTTGCACGACACCATGCGTGTGTGCGTGTGCGTGCACGTGCGTGCTCACACACGGTCAGCCCTGTCAGCCCACATTACACACACGGCCCTCTTATAGCCACGACGCAGCGCTGGCACTGAGCTTTCATCCCACGCCCGGCGGTCGAGGGCTCTCACAAACACAGAAGTTTTAAGCATATGCACACCCGAGAAATCAGAGATATACCATATGCTGCTGCTGCATATGGACATGAAAATGGAAGTGTGTGTGTGTGGGGGGGGGGGGGGGTATGAGAAGTGCATGCACAAGGCATTTCTTTTATGAAAACACATAAACAAATGCACGGCACGCACCGATTTGCCCTCTGACTCGACGGCTTTTTAAGAAGCTTTTTATCGAAAACAAATAATAAATATAGAAAACGCCCCCAACGTCAAAACAAATAACAAATCTCTAGGGGGACAAGTTTTTTGGGCTACTGCAGTATAGTGTTGTTGCTTCTGGGTCATTGTGTGTGTGTGTGTGTGTGTGTGTGTGTGTGTGAATGCATTTGTTTTACCTGATAAAAAACAATCTCCTTAACTTTTACAGCAGACTGTATAGTCTAGAGGGAGGGGGGGAGCGTCAGCGTGTGTGGTGCCCTGATCCGTGAGAACTCTTAGCGGAGCGCCCTATCTCTGATAAATTGTCTCGTTAAGAGATGAATGAGTCCGCCAGCGCGCTTAATAAAAAACAGACGAGAGCAGGTGACAAGCGAAGGCAAAGTTTACTGGGGCTGTGCTGATTAGCTGTATAGCGCGCGCTGTGTGTGTGTG
>NC_137869.1:42849502-42915697 GCF_963924005.1 Protomyctophum bolini
TGCCGCGCTACGAGCTTGTATAGGTGTGCTATTTTTGAAAAATCGTGAAAATGTAGTGCAAATCTTTGAATATGTATTCTTTCAGAGCCAAATATTGGCTTCTGGAGGTGCCTGGAACAACATACATTATTCTCAGATAAATGGCAAATGGTGCATTTATATAGCGCCTTTATCCAAGGCGCTTTGGCGTCAGTGGCCGTAATTACATAATTATATTTGTGGGGGTCCTTGACATGAAAATGTTTGAGAACGACTGACATAGAAACATAGGGTTTTTCTGAAAACTGTCTAGGATTTAGAAGACATTTTGTAGAATCTGTTGTCAGGTCAAAATGGGTTAAAAGGCAGGGGTGGAAAAAAGTACCCACATTGTTTACTTGAGTAATGTACGGCAATGTATAGAGAGTAAAAGTCTGGAATTCAAAATGTACTCAAGTAAAAGTATTGGTTTAAAAAAAATTACAAAGTTTATAGTCATTTGAAAATAGCAGATCTATAAGCTCACAATGCGTTACATTGCGACACATTGTGAGCTTGTAGATTGGCTATTTTCAAATAGCCAAAAAGTATATATAGGGCAGAAGTGGTTAGTGTGTGTTTTGTCACGTTTTCAAATAGTTTTAGTAGAGTGAAAGTACAATATTTGTGTTTTTTTTAAACACTTCAAGTACACGTTCACTTTCACTTGTAGTCAACTATACACGGGATATTTGACCAGGACTATACGGATACGTTGACTCGATTATTTTCTGCCACTTCCGAATCAACTGTATTGTCTCATCACAGGTTTACAGATGTGAAACAGTGGTTCAAGGTTATAATAACGTTGCATTTTTTCATTTCACTTTAGTCTACGGACACATCTCCGACATAACGAAAGACTGTTGACTCGTTGAGCGACGACTCATGCCTCTATGCCGCTGCTCGATGGATACAATAACATCAGCATTCGGTGAGAAAATGGCTATGCTATTGAATTGAATTCTCACTTAATGAAGGTAAAGCCTTGTGCACGGATGAGGGTGCAAAGTGTCACTGTGTCAGCGAGTCCCCGACAGGTGTTTTCAATGAAGACAAACGACCGTTGAGGACCACCAAACACGTGAGAGTTATAAGGAATAAGGGGTTGGAGGGAGAAAAAAAAACATACCTCGTATTAAACACTAAACAGCAAGCGTTATGCAAAATAATTACATTACTCTGCTGCATGCAGCGGCAAAATTAAGTGACCCACATCGGGAATTAATAAAAAAATATTTTTTTTTCCCCCCCTTTATACATATTACCTGTCAGCAAGGCTATAGTGGATTTGGCACCGAGGCTAACATGCAATTTCTACAAAGCAGGAACTAATTACAAAGCGGTAGGTAGGCACTCGAGGGAGGGAAGGGGGGGGGGGGGGGGGGTTTCTGGAGGCCTTGGGCGACCTTGATTGAGTCATCAATAACGCTTTAAGGCGCTGGGCCGCCATTATCGCAGCGGATAACACCGTTATTAATTCATTCCAGTGCATTCCCCACATATCCATTCATCAATAGGGACCTGGCTGGGCTGGCTGGGCTGGCTGGCGGGGGGGAGACGTCGACAAACACAACGCTTTTTCTGGGAGGAAGAGAAGACGAGGGGTGGAGGGGAGGGGGTGGAGGGGAGGGGGGGGGGGTGGAGGGGAGGGGGGGGGGGGTGGAGGGACGATGATGGATCAGCTGGCGACGGAAGTGAGAGCTGTGGACGACGACGGACGGGTACCGGTGGGTACTCCTTCCTTCTCCCCCCGCCCGGTTGGCTGACAGAGATCCAGCAGCGCAGAGCACGTTGGCTTTCATGTTTGTGTTTTGGTTTTTGTTTAACCCATTTTGCGCGGGAACCCGTTTTGGCGTTAGCGTCACGTCGTGCTTTAGCTATTGGAAAATAGCAGATCTACAAGCTCATAGCGCGCCACCGAGTGGCGCGCTATATGAGCTTGTAGGTCTGCTATTTTTGAAAAGTCAAAGAGCGACTGATTTTTTAGAATCTGATCTCAGGTCAGAATGGAAAACTGTCAGGATGTAGAAGACATTTTTAGAATCTGATCTCAGGTCAGAATGGAAAACTGTCAGGATGTAGAAGACATTTTTTAGAATCTGATCTCAGGTCAGAATGGAAAACTGTCAGGATGTAGAAGACATTTTTAGAATCTGATCTCAGGTCAGAATGGAAAACTGTCAGGATGTAGAAGACATTTTTAGAATCTGATCTCAGGTCAGAATGGAAAACTGTCAGGATGTAGAGGACATTTTTAGAATCTGATCTCAGGTCAGAATGGGTTAAGTGGTATATATACGGCGGTGGCGCGCGGCGGCCCGTGGGCTCGTTACTCATATGGCCGCCGTGGAACAGCTGACAGGGCTGTTTGTGCACTCACGGTGAAAAAGAAAAGAAGAAAAAAAAAAAAAGGAAGCTAAAAGGAATTAAATCTATAGAGGGGGAGATGTGAATGAGTTAGATGTATACACCGTAGTGTGTATGTGTGTGTGTGTGTGTGTGTGTGTGTGTGTGTGTGTTTGCGCGCGTGCGTGCGTTCATGCTACAGTACAAGTGAGGAGCCAGTAACAGTGAGACAAACGGAAAGGGGGGCGCCGTTTGAGCCCCCCCCTCAAGGGAGACGGAATGCCCCCCCCCCCCCCTTTCCCATGAGTATGTCAAATGGGTAAGAAGACCATGCACTTACCCCCCCCCCCCCACCCCCCCCCCAGACTAAAAGTTTGGTCTTTCCCAAAAATGTATAAGGTCACAAAATGACGCCATGGCAAAATGTAAATAGACCCACTCTATGGTGAAACAATACCTTACAGTATAACCAGGCCCAGATTATAGCAGATTAGTGGCACTTAAAGCCCCATGGGGCCTGCATGCATGCAGCGAGCGTTCGTTCCTTCACTGGGCGCGCAAACGCAAAAAAAAGTGCTGTTCTCGATTGTGTTATATATATACGCGCGCGTGTGCTCGAATCACGTGCGCGGGGCCTTTTGATTTGGCGTATAGCGCCCAGCGGCGGCCTTGGAAGGGGTTGATGCGTCACTGACAGTATATGATGTTAATGTCAACTATAAGCAACCCAAAGGCCAACATCCAAAAGGTGTACACTATATTCTGTTGTCCGTATAAAACACGTATGATATCTTTACTGTATACACATGTAAAAGATTATATGCATGGGACACTTTTACACGCAGTCTCTATAAAAGGTCTCCCTATACTCTTATGTATTCAGGAGAGAGGCATACATGCATGCAAATCATTAAAATAAAATAAAAACAGGACTTCTGAGACTTTTAATCGATTCAGTTTGGGGGGGCCGGCACTGGTTTTATAACCAACCTGCATCCTGCAGGCAGGGGTGTTTAAAACTTAACAACCACCCAAAATGTCAGCCAGTCGCCCCCCCCCCCCGCCCCTCACACACACACACACACACACACACACACACACAACCCCACTGGCAACTGTTCTGTTCCTCCACCTTTATGCCAGAGCACTATAGGGCAATAATGACACCCAGGACATAAAACAAAGGTTAAGTAGCAGAACACACTGTGACAGTGTGCAGGCGCACTGCCACCCCATGGGATACACACACACACACACACACACACACACACACTGTGTGTGTGTGCGCGTGTGTGAGGGACCATATGGCCCTATATCTGGCACGCCGACTTACACGTCAACGTGTTTTTTTGCCATGTTTTACTATATATTGAAAAACATTGTGCATTGACATCGGACGTGGTCTTGTAGATCGACTATTTTAAAATGTTTTTCGATATGGTTAAAACAATAGAAAAATAGCCTAAATAGGCATGAAGGGAGAGAGAGAGAGAGAGAGAGAGAGAGAGAGAGAGAGAGAGAGAGAGAGAGAGACAGAGAGAGAGAGAGCAGCCATGCTTTACTGTGTATAGACCTACTGCTGAGTTATGCAGCATTAAACGGTGAGATGTGTATCTGCCGGGCATGCAGTCACGCTGCATTCCACACTGTGTTTACATGGGTTGTTCTGTGTGTGTGCGTGTGTGTGTGTGTGTGTGCAATAACGAGCGTAATTGTTCGGGGCTTGGGGACGTTTTTCTTCTCCGCGGCGGGTTCGTTTTACAATAGGACCATTAATGATTTTCATTGAGCTTATCAGCGTGCGGTTTGTTGCTACAGTCGTAGTGTTTACACCACACCGCTCCAAGTGGCCACACTGTGTGTGATATATATATATATATATATATATATATATATATATATATATATATATATATATATAACGCTGTCAAAGTGACGCTCGCTGCCTCTAGATTGGGAGTGGTGCCAGGAGGAGTTGCAATTAGAGAGTCGTAGTGGTATCTAGGCTGCACAAACACAAGCGGTGAGTGAGCCACCTTTGCCACCAAGTGGCAATCGTCTGAATAAACTTTATTTTTCGGGTCAGTCGACTGCATGTGTGGTCTTTTCTTCTAAGATCAGACCCCGACCTTTGGCTCATATCTAGGACGTGCATCTCTGACTCCTCTCGTATAGTATAACCCATTTAGACCGTCTCAAACAATGTCTATACTAAATCCTGACAGTTTTCTGAAATACCCATGTTTCTATGGGTTCTCAATATTGTCTCAATATGTCAAGAAAATTATATGTATTCGTCCGACGACGGCTCATAGCGCGGCACCGAGTGCCGCGCTATGAGCTTGTAGATCTGCTATTTTCAGCAGCTAAAGCATAAAACACAATGCTTTAAATCACCAAAAGGGGTTCGCGCCCGAAACGGGATAACCGCACAATCTCCGAAGCGCCCCTAGATGCTGTACTTTCTCAAACGGTAAAAGCTCGGTGTTTTATGACCACTCAAACCATCCTGTGGATTTGTTTAGTCTATAAAAGCGAGTTTCTTTTGACTTTGGCGGAGGAGGAAGACTTATGATCATGTCTGTGTCATGAAACCGACGCAATAAAAAAAAGAAAGGCCTTGTGCAACTTGACTCTCGAGGAAACAAACCCCTGGGCCATAAACACATCAGTGTCCTTTGAACTCTAGCCCAACGCTGACCAGAGGCTCATGGCTGCTGACCCTGACCCCCCCCCCCCCCCCCCCTCAGGGTCCAGAAGATACCGAGATAAGGACGAGGCATCCTGAAAACAGATTAATTGACACGTGCAGACAATGAAAAATAGATGCTCCTTCTGAATGGTAAATGGTGCATTTATATATCGCGTTTATCCAATTAAGCGCTTTACATACAGTAGATACATTATTGCATTATTCACACACCGATAACGGTGGAAACCACGCAAGGCACCAACCTGTCTCGACAACACAGGCTACTTGTGGACACACGCACGCACGCACACACACGCACAGTCACACGTGAAAGCGTACTGTACACAAACACATGGGCGTTGGGAAGTGTGGAGAGAGCTTTCTTTTACAGATTTTAGATACAGTATAGGTATATATATATAGGCATACCTTTCGTAGAGAATTGAAGTACTTCTTGTCTTTATTGTCGGTAGCTGGGTGTATTGCTTACGTATCGTCTTGAATGTATGCAATGACCCGAGCAAAACGATTTCCCTATGTGGATAATGAGAGACATCTACTCTGCTATACGTACATACATGATGTGATGCGCTGTGAAAGTTGACATACTCGAGTCAATCGGAACTAGATGGACAAAAGCTTGCCAGCCACGTCACTTTGTGCCACACGGCCAGCTTGTCCCATCTCCAATTTTTTTTGAACATTTTTTAAACAATCTTGAGACTGTTTTTGTACCACACGTCGTCTCTTCTGGGGGGTCCCAACTCACGGGCACAAATACGTGTCAGATGGGACGTCCACATGCAGAGCCAAATAGGATATGAATTTGGCGGTCGTTGACATGAAGAAGTTTGAGAACTACACTGTTTTTCTGTCTTTGCCATCTGCTTAGGGACTAATGTAGGTCTGGGATACCAGGTGAATGCAATTAGCTTATGAACAAAACATTAAAAAAACACACCACTATACCGCAGTCTGGCTCCCCCGGCCGGCCAGCCTGCCTGACTGTATTTCTCCTGGAATTCATAACCACAGCAACTCATAAAAGGACGGATTTGCGTCGCGTTGCTGTCGCTGTTGGGCGCAAATCTTGCAATGTTCTAAAAACCTTGCGGTTGCTTTTGAAGAGACGGAGAAATTAACTGAAGCTGTGTATATATTCAATGAATCCAATGACATTTTCAGTCACAAGCTTGCATTGCGGATGCTTTTCATTGGTTCTGAAACCAACGGACAGACTTACATGGCGGTGCTGATGACGCGGAGGAGAGGACCCGCCCCACAGCGTCCCCTGGTGGGGATCGAACCCCATGCACCGGGACCTTCCAGCGACAGCACTACCAACAATTAAATAAATTCTAGCTCTAGTTAAAAAGTTCACGCAATATAGTTAAGCCATTTTGGGGTGTTTTAAACATTATAATGTATAGCTATTGAAAAAATAGCAGATCTACAAGCTCATAGGTGGCGCGCTACGAGCTTGTAGGTCTGCTATTTTTGAAAAATCGTGAAAATGTGGCACAAATTTGGAATGTATATTTTTTATAGCGTTTTTAACTCAAATCTTTGCCTCTGGGCGGGGTCCCTGGAACAACATATTTTCAGACGGGGGCCGGAGGCATTTTACATATATTTTGTTGGGGTCCCTTGACATGAAATATTGAGCACCACGGATATAGAAACATGAGGTTTTTCAGAAATAAAGACATTTTAAAAATATATTTTTTCGACGTCAGGCCTAAATGGGTTAAAGATCTAACACAAGGGTCCACCTGGAATCCCCTCCAAGGACCACTGGTGGTTCCCCCGGACGGACCACATGGTCGAGACGAGACGCTATAGCATGCTAGCATGCTAGCATGCTAGCATGCTTGACCCACCAGGGGTTCAAAGCCACAAACTTCACCATATCCTGAGCATGACTGTGTCGTCCATGAGGTCAGCTAACGGCTATACGGCTCCTGACACGCCAGGGTGAGTGCATTACTCCCCTAAACCCACCGAGCCATTAGCGTGCACTTAGTCATGTATGTTTATGGCCTCGTTTTGCCTTCGAGTCGCCGCTAACCCCCGACGAGGAGGGAGGGGAGGGAGGGAGAGAACATGCCTCTGGTACGACTAATAAAAACGCCCTCGGCTCTCCTCCTCCGGTCCAGACATGCTGCGACCTCCCCAGAGTTTTATGCCCTTAATAAAACATGTTTACATGTGTTCCGCCGGCTCGGACCCCTAGGGCACGGGGGGGTGAAGAGGTTATCGCCGAGCAACCATCAGTCCACCCCCCCCACCCCCCTCCCCTCTCCGACCTTCAAAAGGATTCTTGTTCCGTTTCGTAGCTCGAGGCACTTTGGATTTATTGCATTTTCAATGTCTTTGATTCTCCCACATGCGCGCACACTCGAACGTTTGCAAGCACACACACACATGTATGCGTGCATGCGTGCACACGCGAGCGCACGCACGCAGTTCCCAGCTGCTTAAGTATATTAATCCCACAATGAGGTTTTGGGACTGATGAAGGAGATGGTGTTCGGAGAGGAAAAACAGCTTTTCTGTTTTTCTTGGATTGTTTTCTTTGTTTTTTACTTCTTCTTGTTTTTTTTTTCTTTCTTTCAGGGGGGTGCTTGCTTTGAAGCATTATTGCATTATCAAATTATAGAATCAATAGTCGGGATTTTGGAACGAGCATCAAAGACTCGACGCGATCTGTTTCGGGTCATTTTTAAACGATCTTTGTCGTCACGCGTTGCAGAACAAAGCTCTGAGGAATGCCTCGGCCATCTGAACGCCGCTAGTATACACACTGCAGCGTCCCCAGTTGATCCATCAAACACGCGATCGATTGATCGATCCAACGATCGATATATGAGAAAATAAATAATGCGTAAGTTGCAGCCCTGGTATATATCCCTGCCTTAACCAAAACCTATACTGTGTTTGACCTGTATAGTCCCTCAGGGCTCTGCACTATAGTAAGGTTCTGTTGTGAGCTTGTCGATTGCTGTAGCTGAGGGACGGTTACTGAAAGGACTGTATGTTGGTTGGAAGAATTATCAAGCCCGACACACACCGTCTGCGTCCCCCGCGCGGCGCCGCGCGGCGCGCACAGCCGCCTCCATTATTTTCAATGAACCTAACGCACACCGGCTCCGTCCGCCGCGCGGAGCCGCGCCGCGGCGCGCCGCCCGGCGCGCCGATAGAACACAGTTCTATTTTCAGGCGGCGCCGCGCCGCACACGGTCGCAGACGGTGTGTGGTGGGCTTCACTCGCCCCTGAATGTCGGTCAGTCAGAACACATACAATGGACCACCACCTTGGAATAGAATTTAATTTACCTGAACTTTCTTGACAATACAGTACGACACTGACCGGTGACAGTATGGTCTGAAAATGAAGCAAACAAAAATGCTACTCACATATCAGGAATGACACACTGTCTGCACAGGTCCTTACTGTTGGCCAAACTGAACTAAAATGAAGCTCTGCTGTGGCACATCAAGCTGGCGTCACTATAACTCTGATTGCAGTGTTCAGGCCTAAATTACTATTTGACCAATAAGGCCATATACAGCCTGTTAAGGAGCTAGTCTTTGATCAGTTAACTTCAAGGTCAAATAGCTGAGTGATCAGCACCCAAAACACCTGTGACAATCAGGGCTTTTCCACTGTGTATGCGTGTGTGTGTGTGTGTGTGTGTGTGTGTGTGTGTGTGTGTGTGTGTGTGTGTGTTTGTGTGCCATTGCATCAGCGAGAGCTTTCCCTCATACAGATGCCTGTGGGTTTAAAATTATGTTAATCTCCTCGCCCCTGCATGGGCTGGCACGCTCATCACTGTCCCTTCATTCACGTTCACTCCATGTCCTTAACTCGGCCTTCCATCTTTCCTCCCTCCTCCTCCTCCTCTCCTCTTGTTTTATGTCTATCTCAATCCCATTCTCTCTTCAAACCCCCTCGTCAGTCAGACCCCCCCCTCCTCCCAGGTGTCCATCCGCCCGGCGACAAACATGCAGGTTGGATGGGTGTGGTAAAAAATGGATTATGGGCAGACAGGAAAGTATGAGAGAGAGACAGAGAGAGAGAGAGAGAGAGAGAGAATTATAGTTACAGCTAAAAAACGAGGTGCCTTTCAACTCCCCGTCCCCTTAAATCCTCATTTTTCGGCTATTTATTTCTGACGGTTTCTCTACATTTCTGGCAGAATCTTTTTAGGTCTTCAAAAAAAAGGAAAAAAAAAGCCCCCCAGATGACTCAACGTCTGTCTGCAATGCATGCTGCGGTTATATCCGCCATTAATCCTATCTCGTATTATCCCTTCTCTATACTTCCTGGTTTGCAATGAGACGAGAAGAGAATGAGCGAGGGAGGGAGGGGATTGCAATTCTCTCTGCGGTTTGTTTGTTTATAGGCCTAAAGGGAGATTATGAGTCAATGTCAGGTCACGGGGGGTTGGCCAGATTAGGGATTATAAAAGGGATAGTTTGAGGCAACAGAAGGTGAATCTCGTACACATGACAAACATGCTGCGTACATACACCACTCGCCGTTCTGCCGGTGGTCGTCAGGCACCCCCAGCGGGGTCTCCGATAATGCAGATATCCTCCTCTAATCCAACCCAAACCCCCAGAAGTGCCCAAAAAAAAAACTCTCTCTGTAGTCGCACTATAATACATCCGAGGCTAATTGTCAAGGTCAGCGCTCTGCAGTGACTCAACGTATACTACGCCTGACGGAAAGCAGAGCGGCGCGGTTCTTCTTGAACGCGCGGCCAAAACAAAGCGCCGTTACTCAATAGCGCGCCGGACGATATAGCGCTATTGCACGCGTCGCCTCGAATCCGCTTCCTCGGGGCCAAACGAACCCCTTCGCCTCGATCGTCCTCCTTCGCACACTATACGTATACATGCCATGGGCGCTCATGCACACGCGCTAATAGGACAGATGTGTAATTATGACATGCGAGCACATATGCGTGCGGCTGCTCAGGGACATGCTATAGCTCTCTCTCTGCCTGCATGAGTGCCTTCTGGAGACAGATATACACTTTTTTTTTGCATAACGCATGACGGTAATTTGCGGCGGTTTGTCATGGAGATGGCTGTACCTCTGGGACATGTTTGTTTGGCATGCAGTGCTGCAAAAAAAGTACTCGCGCTCTTCGCTTATAAGTAAAAGTATCAATTCTGCAATGTAGAAATATCTACTATACTAGTAAAAGTCTGTTAATCAAAATTTACTTTGTAAAAGTACAAGTTTTCAAATGTATAAAAAATATTTTGAAAATAGCCGATCTGCAATCTTACAATGCGTCACATTGGGATGCATTGTGAGCTTGTAGATCATTTTCGAATGGCCCGGAATATAATGGCTGAAGTGGTTAATGCATGTTTTTTTTTTAATAATAATAATTATCAAAATCTACTTAGTAACTACTAGTAAACTAAAGTTTTCAAATAAGTGTATAAGTGGAGTAAAAGTACAATATTTGGATCAGAGACGTAGTGGAGTAGAAGTATTGGAAATCGTAAAATACTCCAGATACCTCAAAATTGTACAGCATACAGTACTTACAGTAAGTAAATGTATAGTGACTTTACAGCACTGCGTGACCCTCGGGGAGCGGCCATTCCCATAGTGCACCTGACATCCTTGATTACAGACAGGTGAGCGGACGCAGACATGCAGAGTGCAACCTCTTCCTCTGTCTCTGTCTCTCTCTCTCTCTCTCTCTCTCTCTCTCTGTTCCTGCTGTCTCTTTCGCTTGACTGCTGCACCGATGCACACGGGAAATCTGGCCTCCACCTATGCCTTTGGAGCCTCTTCCTGTTCGTCAACCTTTTGACAGGTGGTTATGTAAGTATACGACAGGACTTGCCAAAAAGCACATCTTTCACCACTGTCGAGCGGGAAACCACGTATCTACCGTATTGGTTTCTTGAAAGAATGCCCTATAGCTGCTTACAAGCCGTACAAGAGTTTAAATGCTAGATCTGCTATTTTCAGAACACCGGAGTGCAGCCAAACATAAAATGACTTGTCTTTTAGTTCTATAATATAGATCTCTTCTCCACTCGTCCGTCTCTAACATTGTATTATAGTTGACAATATTGTTACTCTTCGTTTTAGCCATCAATAGCTTGGTTTGTATTTATAGTTCTCGTCAGTGAAAAAAGGTAGTCGGCGAACATTCTTCATCAAAATGTTTTGGACATACATGGTTTTGGCCGGACAGCGGACAGAGCTTTTTCATTATGAACAGGTTCACTAGCTGTGACTTGGCTCGGAGCCGTAGCAGAAGGGACTGCCAAGCTACTGGGGGACACTGTTTCAAGATTTTGTGAGAGAAGGGTCCATGAAAAGAATCCCAAAAGAAGCAACAAGGCCTCAAACAAGCCCAAAAGAAGCAACAAGGCCTAACACATGCACGCACGCACACACGATATGCATGAGTCGTACCTATAGTAGACAAAGTCATTTTGCACACCTACTGAAATGGACAGGTGCGTCCGAGTAATGAACTTGAGACGAGCGAAAATGGGGAGATTGTAAAAAAAAAGGGGAGTCAGCACGGTACGTTGGCCCCATTACTAAAGCAATAAGCAACAAAAGCTCTCTCAGGTTACCTTGTATTTTATAATGGCCGAGAGGCGTCTGTGAACCCAACCCTCTCAGACATTATGAAACGCAGGTAACCCTGGGACCTCGCGTGTTTACAAACATAGCAATATTAACATCATAAAACTATTCAGAATTCACAAACGTAGTTAGTACACTGTGCACCCGCCAGAGAGCCACTTCCTTGTTTACTCCATATACTCAACCAGTCCAGCCAGGCTGTGTGTTTTCGACAAACGTTGCCAAACAAACACAAAACAACGTATGTCATGCACTCTAGGGCAATACATGACAAAAAGGGAGTCCACACACAAGGCGTGTGCTGTGTGTGAGTGTTGTAAAAGGTGTGCAACTGCTTGGAAGGAAGGGAAGAGAGCTGGCTTGAGAGCATGGCAGGAGAGGCCCTTATATACTCTCCCAGACCACACCCCACTCAGGTGTACACAGTTGGCCTGACGGCCTGCTCCACTCTGCCATAATCACCCAGGCTGCCAGATAGCCTACTGAGCAGAGGCAGAGGGGGCAGGGCCGTCACAGTTAGGTCAGTACGTCTCATGGTACCTAGCATATTCGATAGAAATTCATATTATCTATGTCTGTGAACATCACATAAAAAACGGTAGCATAGCAACTTAGCGAACAGCTGTTCTCAGTGACAAGGGGATAGGAGGCGCTTGCTGTCTTTACAAGGCTACCCGGAGCCACCCATTCACAGTCCAATTTGCGCACGGGCGGTGCTTAGACGCCCGCATGGCCAGTGTTTGTAAAGAAACCAAGCGCTCCCCTTCCATAGTTTAGCTACAGAGATGCGGGATCACTGTAACGCACCTGGGATTGATATAATCTGATTTGAGGTGTAGATTATCGTGAGATTTAGTATGTGGTCTAACCAGAAACCAGCCAATCGGAATCAAGCATTGGGACGAACCGTTTCAGAATAACCCTTTTACCCCATTATACGAGCGGATCCGGTTCTGCATACCGCATATCTGTGAATGCAGATAAAACGTTTTGGGCGCTCTGACCTTCATCAGGCTTGCATCATGTATACCTAGAATATAAAAAAATTGTCAATTACTGTACATCATTGTGTCAATTATGTAATGAGTATTGTCAAAACAAACCAGCTCGTCCTCCCATCCACACCCAGCCTGTGTGGGCCTACGGTACAACGGCAGGGAAAGCAAGACCAACTTGGCTACAGTACAGCACTGCTGCTAATCTGGGCCTGGGTACTCTGCCATAGGGCCCGGGTATGCATGGATATTGGAAGGAAGGGGGGGGGGGGGGTATAGCAGGTCTTAAAGAGGGAAGCGAGAGGGGGGGGGGGGGGGGTGCCAATGTTTCAACTTATCTGGAAAGCCGGGAAAGCCTTGAGGAGGAGCTTAAGAGCCAGGACGGATTTGGACAACATGAAAGGACGCCGGGGAAACAACAACAGCAAACAACATTGATCGGTTAGAGGCATTAGAGTCTCATTGAAGACCTGGCCCTATACAAGCACATTATTTTCAGGACTTGTGTGTGAGCGTGAGAAATACTGCACCATCATGCAACATTTAAAGGATATATTCTCGTCCAAACCGATAGTCCACAGTGTTGTCTGGTGCAACCGGTAATCAAACTAATTGGGTTTAATCTAATATAGAGAGAAAACAAATTGATAATTCAATACAACAATCTATACAGTCCTGGACCTGGTGAGAGCAGGAGTGGACCTGGGGAGACGTAGGAGGGGCCCGGCCCGGACAGGAGTCAACCCCACAGAGCCTATAGTCCATCCACGCTCCTGTTCCGGCAGAGTATAGTTCCGGAGCATGGCATTGTGTGGCCCTGGGTTTTTCCCTAATGGGACTGATCGTGGGTATAGCTACTGGGACGTAAGTCGGGACTTGATCACCCCCGGCTGGGTCACCTGAGTGAGGGGGATGATGTTCGCGATGACCTGAAACCCTGATGACCTCGGGATGACATAGAGGCTAGGCTAAGTGGTCTTTTGACTCGTGCTAATTGGCCAATTCAAGCACAGCGGTAGAGGGAGGCTGAGGAAGATCCGTTCACATCTTTTAGAGTGCACGCCAACATAGCTTTGTCACAGGATTGTTACGCAGCACTTTGAATTAAAAACCTATATGACTTAATATTAAAGTATATTTCGCACAACCTTCTTCCCCGTCTTTCTGGATGCAAATTAAGGCCTGTATGATAATGTTCATAATGTATTTTAGAGTCCACCAGTTTAGCCAGTTCACACTCAATGCCACAAGAACTGACAGGTTATTGAGCCCGTCCTGCCTCACTGCGGTCAAGTAGTTCTTTATTATTTATTTTCCGTTTATAAAGGACTTCTGAGCTCCTGCTGCCACAGTTTACTGTTAAAGTGCAGAATAGACCCTCAGTGCATCGATGCAAATGTCACCACCAGCTAGCTATATAGCTATAGGCACAAGCTACCTCTCTCTTGGCTCAGTGCATTAGCTGGGAGCAGCTTTGTGAGCTGGGCGAAGAAAGAAGTTGGTCATTAAACTTTCATTTGGGTCTAAAGCTCTTGCCAGCGCGCTCTCTCTCTCTCTCTCTCTCTCTCTCTCTCTCTCTCTCTCTCTCTCTCTCTTTCTCGATTTATGTGCGAGCCCTGGCATAGAAAGGACATTTACTCCAACATTAGCTAGTTGATTAGATCAGCACATTTCTCAGGTCCTGGGCTGTGCATGGTACAGTATGGCCCCGGTGCAGTGTATGTTATGCCGTATTTGGTGACCCGTCATATTCTGTGACCTGCCCCCTGCAGGACTCCCAGAGCAGCGTTGACATGGTGGTTGACATAAATTACTCAGGAAAGACATTATCATTGGACATACACTCAAAAATATAATTACATCTCTCTGCCGAAAACAGCTGATCTGCAAGCTCCCCATGTGATTTTTTCCGATGTCCCGTTGGTCCGACTGGCCCCAGTACTAACCCTATAACACTACACTATAACCTCATACTAACCTAATGGTCGGAATAATGAGCAGACCAGGCCAATTAAGAGGGAGAACACCGGGGGTTCATGACTGTGGTCAAGTAAATAAGAACGTATGAGAGACAGACCAATCTCTGTGCTCTGCATGTGGGCCGGTGATCCAAGGACAAGACAAAGACTGAAAACAAACTTCTAGCAGCCCACATATACTGTAGCCATTCCATCACTGGCAGATAGAAGCCATTACCCAACCCAAATGATAAACAGGCCGTATAGTTACAGTAGTGCAGTGTTTTTATCTCTGAGTCATGTGTGCCATTAGTCAGGGAATATTATCAGTAAAATGTCAAATCTGGGAATTTATTTCGTATCATGAATTTTCTTCACCAATGTGTTTGTAAAGGTGTCTGCTAACGTATCCCACATTGGTTTCTATTCAACCACCCTATAGGGGAATTTTTGACAGCTGCTGAAAGTTGGGGTTAGGGGAGAGTGGGGTAAGATGAACCACTTTTGGGGGCTTTTGGTGCTGTCACCTCACAGCTAGAAGGTCCTGGGTTCGATTCCCGCTGGGGGACACTGTGGGCGCTGGCGGCGTGTCCTCTCCTCCTCGTGCGTCATCAGTGCCCAATACCTGAGGCGGGGTTGGCGAAAGGGCCTTTCCTTTTTTAACACCCACCGGCACTGTGGACTGAAGCCATCATGAGTCCAACGGTAACTATAATGACCAGTTCACGGACAGCGTGCTATTATATCCTTCAAAAGACCATCATTGGGGGGGGGGGGGGGTTTCACATTTCATTTGAAGCCGCTTTGAAAACCACCTATAGCACATCTTCAAAAAGGCTGCGGCGTATAAGAATAAATACGAAAGAGTATCCTGTGATTTGTACTTAGACAGTTTAGCGCAATTCCAAAGTGAGAGGCACATCAAATGCGCTGAGGATGTAACGGAGAGAGACAGAGACAGAAAGAGAGAGGAAGAAAGAGAAGAAGAAAGAGAAGAAGAAAGAGAAGCGAGACGGTATGAGCCTGCATGGAGATACGAGGTGTTGTCAAGGAGGAGATGTTTCTTTTTTCTTTTTAATGCTCTGAGGACACAGTCGAGAGAAAAGGAGCTTTCTACTTCAGGAGAACCTTTCTCGGGCGCCCATCTTATCTTCGTGAAATGAAAAGACAGGGGAAATAATTAAAAAAGACTGGCGCTGCTGCCACACTCTGTTGCCAGCGCTGACAGGCACCCCCCGCGGTTTCGCTCAAACATGCCCCGGGGGTAGGTGGAGGAGAGGTGATAGGATTTTAGGGAAGGTTTGGTATAGCCTATACAGCCTAGTACAGTCTACCAGAGAGAGAGAGAGAGAGAGAGAGAGAGAGTGAAGACTTGTGAAGTCCGGGAGACATAAAAAAGGCCTATAGGAGTAAAGAAAAAAGGGGGGGGGGGAGGGGGTCAGTATAGTGCAGCACGCAATGACTTTGCATGTCTCTGAGCAGACTGTACCATTACTGTATGAGAGCAAACAATTGTTGGGGGAAAAAATGTTGGAAAGTTGTTCAGGAAAAGTTTGCGTCTGTGTGTGTTTGGCCGGGCGCCTCTGCCATGTATGGGTTAGCATGTGTGCGTGTGTGTGCGTGTGTCTGTGTCTGTGTCTGTGTCTGTGTCTGTGTCTGTGTCTGTGTGTGTGTGTGTGTGTGTGTGTGTGTGTGTGTGTGTGTGTGTGTGTGTGTGTGTGTGTGCGCGCGTGTGTGTGTGTACGAGAGAGAGAGAGAGAGAGAGAGACAGAGAGAGAGATTAGGGCAGTGATGCTCACCCGCCGTTGACCCCCCGCTGGCATCTGGAGAGGTGAGCTGCTGTCTCATTATATTCAGACTCAGCAGGTTGGCGTGCACTCATACACAATACCCCTCCACGCACACACGCACACGCAAGCACGCACGCACGCACGCACGGTCTCTCTAATGGAACCCACTTGTTGCCATAAGTTACTATTGCTATAAGTATCTATTTTCTCTTAATCTATCTTTCTCGTCTGTCTACTTGACAGGTACACCAACACACAGGTATGTGCAAACTTGTGTGTGCGAGCGCACACACACACACACACACACACACACACACACACACGCACGCACAAACACACACACACGCACACACCCACCTCTCTCTCTCTAGACAAGGTTTTCGGGTGAGTGTGTGTGAGTCAGTTTCCAGAGACCACTGGGGAAGGTTAATGGAAGAAGAAGGCCTCCAGTCATCTCCTCCTTATTGCATGGTGACCGTGTCTGTGTTTATTTACTGCATGCAGAGCCTTTTCACGTGACATTAAACCGATACTTGTGCTCGTTTTATTCGACGGAGGGTGTTGTTTCTTTTCCCCTCTCCTCCCCCCCCCCCCCCCCCCCCCCCCATGCAGTCCCAATAATGCCAATGTGCAGTATATAATCTGAATGAAAACCATGCGTTCATCAATAGCAGCCCATCTGGCTCCGGGGGGGAGGAGGGTAGTTACGAGTTGGCATGGCCGCCTCGATCGTCATTGACTTTTAAATGTAGTCTGTTATAAAAAAGCAAAAAACAAGTGTGCTGGCCTCACTCAACCTCTGTCAAGTTAGAGAAACTTTCCTTTGGTTTGTTGTTGATTCATTCACCCACACAGAGAGCCACACTGCCGTCGCTGTGGAACCAACCAACGCAATGGCCATCGATTAGTGCGGTTTCGCTCGGCGGGTGCAGAGCAGGGCGTTATTTATTTATCCCATTCAGACCCACGTGTGAGGACGATTCTATATCAAAATAAAGGGTAATGAACTATATTTGAACTGCAGTCTTGGTGTGTGCGACCCACTATATACCCTTTACTTTGATATGTTTTGAACGGGTGACGCACCTATAGTCAGAGCATACAAATGTCTTCTGAATCCTGACAGCTTTCTGAAAAAAACATGATTTTTTACTTCTATATCAGTGGTTTTCAAACTATTTCATGAACAACGATATGTAATTGTCCGCCGACCCCCATCTGAAAATATGTTGTTCCAGGAGCCCCCCCCCCCCCCCCCCCCCAGAAGCAAAGATTTTAGTTAAAAAACGTTTGCTGTGAAAGAGTATATATTCATAGATTTGCGCCACATTTTCTCGCTTTTTCAACAAGCTCGTCGGCAGCTTGTATAATTATATCTGCTATTTTTCAAGTATAAAATAATGGTTAAAACACCAAAAGGGGTTCCCGGCCCGGATGGGTTATTTGTATTTTATTTTGGTAACAGAGAATACCTTTTGCACCTTCCCCCCTCCTCCATGCCCCGGTGGGCGTCTGACCGGCTGATAGCGCCGAGCGCTGGCGTTTTATATTGATGGCCTCGCTCTCTCTCCCTCTCTCTCTCCCTCTCTCCATCACACACACACACACACACACACACACACACACACACACACACACACTGCTCTGAATTCTCCTCTGCATGCTCGCCAATTGGAACTTTTTTAAATCGTTTTTGTTTTGGTTGCACGGCTCGGCACCCAGGAGGCTGAGGAGGGGTTTATTCTGGGATGCTAAACAGAAAACTTTCACCGACATCCTCATCGACCTCCCCCTCATGTGCTTGCACACACACGCGCGGACCAAAAGGCGAAAGTACGCGCTCAAACACACGCGCGCACACACACACACACACACACGCACACACACACACACACACACACACACACACACACACACACGCACGCACGCACGCACACACACACGCAGCCCGTTATTGAATCAATCAAGGGAACCGAGCTGTAAGTTCATTAGCAGTTGCTTTGACTGTGGCAGTCCCCCCCCCGCTCGCCCCCCTGAATTAAATTGCCTTGTCTATTGTGTTATCTTTTCAATTTGAGAAAGACGTCGCCCCGCGAGGTCAACACGGAGGAATAAAAGAAATCACATGCATCCTATTCCTCCAACAAGAACAACAAATGCAATTACCAAAGGTTACGGAAACGATCCAATGATGAGGAGGGGTGGGGGGGGGGGGGGGGGTGTAAAGCAGAGAGGAAAGAGAGTTGAGGGACTAGTTAGAGGACAGCTGCGTGTGCGTGTGCGTGTGTATCTGTATTGATTTACTCTATACTGAAGTACAATTTTTACTTTAGTGGGTATTTCCAATTTCCAATACTTTTACTTTATCTCCACTGCACCTCTTGAGGAAAATATATACTTACTTTTAGTCCACTAAAGTTATTTGAAGATGTTAGTTACTATGCAGATTTTAAGTTTTATTACTATAAGCACATATAGGCCTACTTTAACCACTTAAGCTCTATTATGTATTTTGGCTATTTGAAAATAGCCAATGTACAAGTAAATCAGATTTTTTAAACATTGCTATGTGACATTCTGCATAATGAGTACTTTTGCTTATGGTACATTTTGACCACAGTATTCTGAATACCAGTCTTTTACTGGTATAGAGTAGTTGTGGTATTTATACTTTTTTTTTCTTCCACCACTGTGTGTGTGTGTGTGCGTGCGTGCGTGCGTGCGTGCGTGCGTGCGTGCGTGCGTGCGTGCGTGCGTGCGTGCGTGCGCGCGTGGGGTTGAGTATAGGGAACAAGGACTCTAATCACTGGCAAAATGACAGAGTGGACAAACATGTGACTGCAGTGGTGGTTGGTTTGTTTGTCAAATACTGAAGCTGGTGGGCTGGGTCTGTTAAAAGGGAGACTGAGTAGTATAGAGTGCTGGGGGGGGGGGGCGCAATTAGGACTCTCTCCACAGTCCACACACACAAAAAGCAGCCCCCCCTTTCATCTCAATACCAACAGCCAATAAAACCTGCAGCCCACCACGAACAGCCACCCCCCACTCCCTCCAATCCTTCCATCCCCCGAGCCCCCTCTTGCCCTTCTATAGCCTATAGCGTCGTCGTCCCCTCACCCCCTCCCCTGCTAACCTCTCTCTGGCACTTCCTTTTCACCGAGCTGTCAGTCAGTCCCCCGCCAAAGTTAAGGGCAGCCACTTTACGGGGGTTGTGGGGGGGGGGGACCGGGTGAGCGGGGTGAAAGGTTAACTACAGCTCTCGGAGCAGAAGGGGTGCTTTGATGACAAGTTGTGTGTTGCTGCATGGTGGTGGAGAGAGACCCTGGAGTGGAGGGTCAAACTGGTGCTGCAGCATGCTGCCTGCCGAGGTCCTCCATCACTCACTCACGCACCAGGCAGGAATAACAATCAATTTGTCAGAGCATGCTGGGGTGAACGACGACGCGGAGACGGAGGAGGTTAAGAGGGGGGGGGGGGGGGTGTCACGACAGACACTGCAGCACGGGTGCGTGCAATTCTTTTGGCATATACTGTACAGTACACCCCCACACAGGAATTGTGGTGAATGAATTAATGAATGAATTAATGAACGAATGAACGAATGAACGAATGAACGAACGGCTTGTTTTCAGTGCGTTGGTTTATTTTACAGTACTAACTTTTCCCCCCCATGAAAACATAAATCACACCCGTGTGAACTGAGCAGTGCAGGCTGCGGCATTGCAGCTGCTTTGCAGCTGTTCTTATACTCCCAAACAAACGGACGGACGGACAGACAGACAGACAGACAGACAGAACGACCGCGTGGTCAAATCGGAGCGGTTAGACTAAAGGCACCGCTCGTTTGTAAAAAAAAGGAAAAGACGGCCGCACAGCTCGTATATATATAATCACGACGCGAGAAACGTTCATTGAACGAGACGTGTCGGCAAAACAAGATGCCTCCTTCAGGGCATAATATACAAGAATAAATTAAAGCACTACCAAATGAAGCGGTGCTGTATAAGAATCAATCCGATTGGCTGATGTGTTGTCGTCGAGGGTCCTTCCGTCTATTATGAAGCATTTACCGGAATGGCAGCATTCCATTAAAGAGGCGGGCGGGAGGACCCCTCACTATATAGTGCTAAAGTAGATTAGTTTATAAGGCGATCAATAGCACCGTACATACCCGATAAAATGCATGCATGCATGCGCGCACACACACACACACACACACACACACACACACACACACACACACACACACACACACACACACACACACACACACACACACACACACACACACACACACACACACACACACACACACACGGTGTTTGGTTATTGATAGGCCATCTGCAGACAGCCATGTAACTGAACAATATGTCTGAGGCCATTACTTCACTGACCTCATTCTGGAGGAGGCACAACATCACTCATGGAGAGAGAGAGAGAGATAGAGAGAGAGAGAGAGAGAGAGAGAGAGAGAGAGAGAGAGGGCACTGATTTGTATAGTTGAGAGCCGGTGTCCGTGCGGCGAAAACAGCAGATCTACAAGCTCACTGCGTGTCACGGATGCGACACGCAGTGAACATGTAGATCTGCCGTTTTCAATTTACAATTTAGGCACGTGTACAGTAGCAGACGTTCTAAATCCGGAGCGATTTATACAGTAGACAAGGACGACACGAGGTAATGCGTGGAAATGCATTGACGTATACAGTAATCAATATAGCATTACCAAGAAGAACGAGACATTATAATATCAAACAATATAATGTGTGAAACTATATGATACACAAACTAATATAGGATCAACAAATGAACGTGCAGGCGTCATGTCTGAACCACACGCTATAACCGAGCGCTGGGGGGATAGCGCGCGTGCCTCCGCGTGTGTGTGTGTGTGTATGTGTGTGTGTGTGTGTGTGTGTGTGTGTGTGTGTGTGGAGGAGAGATCCACAGAGCAATCATCATCTATAACACTATGGCCTCATGTGGTCCATAAAGAGAGAGAGAGAGAGAGAGACAAGGCTCGGTCCAAGTACTATTTTTAAGTTGTTCCCTCTCCACAGCGTGGGGTAATTTAGTGTCCGGCAGGCAGCAGACCCAGACACTGTATAGAGAGGAGGAGACATCCATCACCTGGATAACACACTGCTGTTCACCAGAGGAGAGGGATGGGGGAGGAGAGGAGAGGAGAGGAGAGGAGAGGAGAGGAGAGGAGAGGAGAGGAGAGGAGAGGAGAGGAGAGGAGAGGAGAGGAGAGACGTGCGTCATCTGCCCACAGAATGTGTGTGTGTGTGTGTGTGTGTGTGTGTGTGTGTGTGTGCGCGCTTGCGTGCGCATACACGTATATACGTGCATAATATTATGTGCATGTATATCATATTTCTCTGCCGTTGGCCGCGTATACAGTACACGTGTATGTACGTATGTTTCTATGCAACACATTGTGGTTCTGTGGTTAGCTCTCTCTCTCTCTCTCTCTCTCTCTCTCTCTCTCATGGAATACCTGACGTATGTAATTAAGTGAGATTAATTTACTTAGCCCAACATTGTGCTGCTTGTGCCTGTATAGTGACACATAAACTGCTCTTGACAGACAGACAGACAGACAGACAGACAGACAGACAGACAGACAGACAGACAGACAGACAGACAGACAGACAGACCATGTCATGTTAGGATCTGAACTTTTACTCAAGTATGAATTCCGGACTTTTACTTGTAAAAGTATCAACCTGCACAGCAGTGTTGATACTTTCACTTAAAGATGGAGTGCCACCCTAAAACATGACCATCAGGTATTATTATAATAGGAGGAATATAGTTCAAAAACATGTACAGTTAAAATTATGTTTTTATGTGGACACGCCCATGCAGCAGTTAATTACGAATGCATGAGTTTAACGTTATAGCACCATCCGCCTAATCCAGTCCCTCCGCCTCCTACTTTAAGACCACCCACCTGTCCTAGACCCTCTCCCTCCTTACAGAAGGACTGCCCATGGCTCTGCCCAACCCTCCAATTGTTTACAAAATGTTGGTGAGATTCAGCCATATATGTTTGAGCCAGATTCTGGTTCAGATGAAAGAGGTAATGCCCACTTCATTGGTGGGGCGCCATCATCTGTAATAGGCGTGGCTGTAACCACTCTCACACTTTTATTGGGGAATTTCACCTGGAGACCATTTGACAAATCATTTAAGTAATTTGTCATGACCCCAAAGTTCCCTCCTCACAACCCATCTAATTGTCTGTCCCATACTGTACAGCAACACAGCTCTGGACAGACAGGTAATTCCTAAATAGGAATAGGGTATAATTAATATAAGAATAATGGTATAATTGCTTGCAAGACAATCTAATACATCAGCAGTGTTGGGGAGTATTAAGCTACATGTAGCTGAGCTACGTAGCTTAGCTACATTTTGCTGTAGCTTGTGGTATTTTAGCTACATTCATATTCGTGTACCTCGTCAAGTAGCTCAGCTACTTTTTGGGTCATTTTTTGTAGCTTAGCTACTCAAGTTACAAGCTACAATTGTGGGTCTCCCAGAGGGGAGCAGGGGTCTCCCAGAGGGGAGGAGGGGTCTCCCAGAGGGGAGCAGGGTGGGGGGGTCTCCCAGAGGAGAGCAGGGTGAGGAGGGGTCTCCCAGAGGGGAGCAGGGTGGGAGGGGTCTCCCAGAGGGGAGCAGGGTGGGAGGCGTCTCCCAGAGGGGAGCAGGGTGGGAGGAGGGGTCTCCCAGAGGGGAGCAGGGTGGGAGGGGTCTCCCAGAGGGGAGCAGGGTGGGAGGAGGGGTCTCCCAGAGGGGAGCAGGGTGGGAGGGGTCTCCCAGAGGGGAGCAGGGGGAGGAGGGGTCTCCCAGATGGGAGTAGGGTGGGAGGAGGGGTCTCCCAGAGGGGAGCAGGGGGAGGAGGGGTCTCCCAGAGGGGAGCAGGGTGGGAGGGGTCTCCCAGAGGGAGCAGGGGTCTCCCAGAGGGGAGGAGGGGTCTCCCGCATGTACATTCTCAATTTAACGCTGAAAAATAAAAAGTAGCTGAGCTACTTTTCCTATGTAGCTGTAGCTTTACAAGCTACATTTCTCCAGGGGTAGCTATGTAGCTTGATCAAGCTACTGCCATGGTGAGCTACTTGTAGCTTTACAAGCTACGCTTTCAAAGTAACTTCCCCAACACTGTACATCAGGGACATCATTCATTTATCATCACTGCACACATTTTACTAAAATGTGAGTATTCCTTCAACCTGATATTCCCATTTAACTAGGCTATTTCTAATTCCCAGTCTACATCCCCTGACTTGGAAATGTAAGCTACAGTGTATTACAGTACATCGCATAAAACAGTAAAACATCCAACTATATGCGAGGAGGGAATCTACATGTGTCTGTTGTCCCGACGGGCTGAAAAAACACATCGACGGACTGAAACAACCATTTAAAGCGTTTGGTTATTTGAGGTATAGGTGTGTGCGATAGTTATACCGCGTCACACTATCGGTGATTATTTCATTGGCCCGTTTGACTGTCAAGGGTTCAGCCTCCAGGAAGAAACCCTAAATGCGAAGAGAATACACCATTGCACATAAAAACGACCCCCGGGTGTCTAATGAAGTACTGTCACCTCATAAACACATGAAAAACACAAAAAACTGTGGCACTGTATACTGCATATACAGTAGGTGGAATGTCATGCAGGAGGATTGACAATGCACACCAGCTCACATGGGTAGAGTAGACACAGGACCCACGAACACAACGATTATTATTCAATTTAAAAGGTCTTTGTTGTATCTCTGCAGCTAGGGCACGACAACAGCAATTTGAAATGGGTCCAAGAAAAAAAAAAAAACTCCTTAAATCCTTCCCTGGACGAGACAGGCCTCCCTCGCATCGACTTATGTAATTAATTTCACTCAGGCTCGCTTGGATTCCTCACATTCAATTTACACATCTGTCTTCTTTTTTCCGCAGGTGCCATTGACCTTGGTTCGTCCCCGAGGCAGAACAAATTAACTTTGGGTGCCATGTGAATAATCATATTGGATTTAATTAAAAACTAAGTCTCAAGCCAACGGTTAATTCAATTCAGACTCCGGACGGGCTAATGTCCTTCCAGACTGTTCTCTGGCAGTGTGTGAAAACAAGCCACGTTGAGACAGACGTCGCCTGAGTGTGTAGTGTAACTGTGTAATTTAGCACACTGTCAACAGCCAGAATATTCTGTGTAGTTTAGCACACAAGTGTCAACAGCCAGAAGAATCTGTGTAGTTTAGCACACTGTCAACAGCCAGAAGAATCTGTGTAGTTTAGCACACTGTCAACAGCCAGAAGCTCTGTGTAGTTTAGCACACTGTCAACAGCCAGAAGAATCTGTGTAGTTTAGCACACTGTCAACAGCCAGAAGAATCAGTGTAGTTTAGCACACTGTCAACAGCCAGAAGAATCAGTGTAGTTTAGCACACTGTCAACAGCCAGAAGAATCTGTGTAGTTTAGCACACTGTCAACAGCCAGAAGAATCTGTGTAGTTTAGCACACTGTCAACAGCCAGAAGAATCTGTGTAGTTTAGCACACTGTCAACAGCCAGAAGAATCTGTGTAGTTTAGCACACTGTCAACAGCCAGAAGAATCTGTGTAGTTTAGCACACTGTCAACAGCCAGAAGAATCTGTGTAGTTTAGCACACTGTCAACAGCCAGAAGAATCAGTGTAGTTTAGCACACTGTCAACAGCCTTGCAGCCATGCACGCATAACCTGTATATATGTCCTTTAACAGTGTTGCACAAAGTACTCACAATATTTACTTTCAGTAAAACTATCAACAATGTAGAAATACTGTATGTGACAGCTTTATTGCCGTGATTAACGTTATAAGAAGTTATGGTCGCTGCCGATCATGTTTACAGTTACCTTTGGAGAGTCAATGCGTCGTAATTCTAGCTCCGTATCAAGATTATCCGGCTGAAAATAGTCCCATGGTTTGTTAACCTGGCGACACATAAGCCACTGCCGCGATGAGACTCGCAAACAAAGAGCAGAGCGAGCCAAGATTGTCCATATCCACTCGTTCACTTTGCATTCATTGGAGTCAGTTTCCCAGAAGCCCTTGCAAGCCTATAGGTCGATTTCCGGTTACGTCACCATGTCCGCGACAATAAAGCAAACGCATTGTGAGCTTGTAGATCTGCTATTTTCAAAGATCTGAATTAGTATGATGAATTCATTATTTATTTTGTCCCCTTAATTTTCAGAGTAAGTTCTTATTTTGAAGACCAAAAACGTGCCGTGAATCAGAAGTAAAAACGGCTATTATATGTAAAGTGAGCAGCGACCTTATTTTAATTTACCCAAAACCAGGGGTCACCACCAGGGGTCACCAACATGTCCGTACACGGACAAACGTGTCCGTGGCGAAGATTTGGTCATGTCCATGGCAACTTTTTAGATTTTCTGTTTCAACACGCCATTATGACGTTCTTATTTTGATCATAAGACCCAATTACTGTATGTCAATTTCCAGGTTTTCTTCAGAATAAGTAGCCTATAATTATTTGCTATGACATTATGGCACATAGTACTAGTGGTTCTCAAAATGTTTTATTTGCGAAAACCCCCTGAAACTCTAAGTGTGTTCGAGAACACAAAAAAAAAGTTGACAAAAATGTCCACCACAAACCAACATGGCCTCTGCTCAAAAACATACGTTTGGTAATCGCGACCATGCATCGACGTTATGAGCCGTGAATGAAGCCTGTTTTGATCAAAAAACACAGTCTGGGAGATGCATTCTGAGATAAATGGATTAAAAAAAAGTTATAACATTGAAGTTCCTGTTTTGTTTACACGGTCGCCTAGAGCAAAACCCAGAGCCATTCCATTCAAATTCAAACTTAATTCTAACTTATTCAATGAATAAATAAAATGTGCCACTGAGATGTAGTGTGGCAGTAGTAAAAGGACTGGAATTTAAAAATAAAAAAAGAGAAGAGAAGAGAAGAGAAAGATAATAATCCTTCCATTTGGATAGTATAGGTTGAGTGCATGTTGCTTATAGGTACTTTCCACCAGGGGCTCTTTCACAGGCCACATGTGACGTGACCTCACCTTCCATTTGGAGAACTTCCACCACTGCCCTTATAAAACACCGTCCCTCCGGGAGCTCCATGCTAAAATGCCACCACGCCAGTCCATTTAGCGCAAGAAACCTCCCCCCTCCCACCCCCCACACACACACACACACACACAGGGTCCCTCGCGGCCCCTATAATGGCATCAGCTTCACCAGACTCTTCAATCTGACCAGAGCCCCCTCCTCAACTCAGCACTCAGGTACTTACTGTTGTACTGTACCCCTCCCCACCCCCACCCCATCTGAGGATAAGGGACCTGTGAGTGACTGAGACAGCGGTACAGTATATAATAGCGGTGCCTCCAGGTCAATTATAGGTCCCAAGTTGGCCCCCGGTGGAGTGCTGCCGGCATGCAGCTCCCCTCGTCTTGTGACAAAATGAACGGCCTGTCCAGATAGTCCTTTCATGAAGACGCTGTTTGCTAAAGGGCCGGAGAGTGTTTAAAGCTCTCGGTGTGTACAGTAGAGTGCATCTCATCTGAGAGGAGGGCAGCCCTATCAGTGTTATATACCCAGAGTCTATAGCGAGAGGAATAAGCAAGCAGGCCTACGAAAACAAGCCCAAAAGAAGTGACTATAAGTGACTAACATGGGCACTTTATCTACAAGCTCACAATGCGCCCCATCGCAACACGCTGTGAGCTTGTAGATCTTATTTTCTCCCCTGAGCTTTGTGTGTTCATCAGGCACATAGCCATCATAAAGCAAAGAGCAAATGTGTCCTTGACATGAAAATGTTTGAGAACCACATGGTTCATGGGTTTCATGACATTAATTTTCATTAATGTAATCGTTTTTCTTTTATGTTTTATGACCTCAATTGCAGCCACACAACGTGAACTTTGAACATTCAGTGGATTTTCTGTGGTCTGGAGTTTTTCTCTGGGTGTTTGGAAGCCTTTTGAGCTGCAATGAAAACAGTCAAACAGGCCTCAGCAGTGACATCTGCTGGCAAATCCCATTGACATAATATATGGGATGCGTGGAGTCTTACATCACAATCCACAGGAAAACATTTTCTATATACAGCTCAATTTTTGCTCAATGTTCTCAATATTTGCCATTGACAATGAAAGGAGAAATTAGGTCAAATGTCCGCCAAATATGACGTACAGTAAATATGTACGATGACAAGAGCACCCCTCACATCTGGACGTGTTCCTGTGGGGCTGGAAGTGTCCAGGGATACCCCCACACGGAGTTGCACCACTCAGTTCACACGGGTGTGATTTATTTTTTTAATGTCACAATCCCTTTACATTGCATGGAAACAAGCCCCCCCAATAAGCAACTATACTGTACACTTTAGAAACAGATCACAATAGTCTCCCCATGGACGATATGCTGTTAGCCCAAATGAATAAATGATGACATGGGCCTCGCGCTTTGTGTACTTTAATGTGAAGGTTGAGTGCTGCTACGAGGCTCACACGACGTTGAAGTGTCATGTGGGTTAAAGCACGGTGATGGAACTATATGCTTGAACCGCTGACCCCTGCATGACTTGAAGGGGCGCTTGCAGAAAGGCATCTATTATTAGTGCGTCGGGGTCAAGTGTATGTATTACAGTAGCAGTGGTGGAAAGAAAAGTACTCAAATGTTTTACCTAAGTAAAAAAGGTATCAATACTGCAATGTAGAAATACTCTTACAAGTTAAAGTAGGCTCATAACGCCCCTATAGCTGGCAAGTCTCCATTGTGAGGCATTTGACCGACAGCACACATGGTTCTGAAGATCCGGTTCGAAGGACCATTTATTGGATATTTTTTATGTCCCTGCTCCATATCAACCATATAATGATTTACATCAACAACGGATTTTTATTCCATGAGAAGAGATCTTACAAGTGTAAGACGTGACATGTTATGCACGCACGCACGCATGCATGCACACACACACACACACACACACAGACACACACACACACACACACACACACACACACACACACACACACACACACACACACACACACACACACACACACACACACACACACACACACACACACACACACACAATGAGTTCTGGATAAGTCGAGAGTCAACACGTCTTGTGTCAGTTGCAACCTGGATGAAATGAAAGCCTGGGTATCGAGGCTACAACCTGGTTTGTTGCGACATTTTAAGCAGGCAACTCCAGAGAAATGTGTACACTTGTCTAAGCTTAAACTGCTATCTAGTACTGTTGACATATCAGAAGGAGCCCAACAAATGAAAACACTGCCAGCACTGTCTGTAAACAACAAACACTTTAACCATATGCACATTCAAATGGAAAATGAATAGTCCAAGTCCAAGTCCAATAGTACAAGATGACAAGCCTAGGACGTCATAACTAAATTATCCATTAACTGATATTGATTCAATCACCGATCTATAGATCAGACACATCCTCCAGCCAATCACATCACGGCATGACACCCCCTTTCAACCAATCACAGTGAGAGCGCACAAAACGGGTCAATCACAGCGCAGGAATCTATAGCAAACCATGAGTTGTAGATCTGCTATTTCCAATATTTTAGAAGGTTTGTAAAATAACAGTTTTGGACATCAAAGGTGCCCACGTGCACCTGCCAGTTGACTAAACACAGATTCAGAATCATCAAATACTACATTCACCTAATCCGGTGTGTATACGATATACAATTACAATGTAATTTATAAACATGACAAGAGCATACTCCAAAACCTGCACAATATGAGTCTTTGTGAAGATTCACCCATGCGCATATACACACACACACACACACACACACACACACACACACACACACACGCAGGACTGTCATCTCTTTCCTGAGACTATACCGACATGGTCTGCCACCTTTCAGATATAACTGCATTTTATTTCATCCTCCATTACCTTTCAGTAGCTCATTCGGGAAAATGTTTAATTTTGCTTTGCTTTGTCTCTGATGCGCCTGAGTACAGAGCGCCGATTCCGAGACGGCAATCCGAGCACTTGATTGTTCTTCTCTCTCCCATTTCATGAACTCTACAATGGAAAAAGTTTGCCAAGCTAACAGACATCACCCTGTTCAAGGCTTATGGGGCCAAACTAAAGTTTTCCTTGAGTTTTAGCTGGGGAAAAAAAAGATAACAAAGATTATAGACAAGCAAGGACCAGAATAGTCATGGAACTTTCATTAGTATCATTGGTAACACATGTGTTTACCATACTATTTGTCAATGTCAAGGAAAAAGGTCTATTGTTTGCGTTAAATTCTATGCCATAAAATGCAGCAAATTATACTGCACTTTTAGACCTGTGTCGTCATGCATTCTTTCTTCTAGACAGAGGGTTCTCAAACTTTTTTCCGGGCCTGACCGCCCAAAACATTTGAACTTGGGACCCCACCACCCTGACAAGCACTTGCATTTAGTTTGACTCAGTTACACAGATAAATATGAAAATAGCGGAACTACAAGCTCAAGGAGGAGTTGTGAGCTTGTAGATCGGCTAGTTTCACAATCTTTAACTCTGGGGGGGAACCCACATGGCGTTTTGCGGATTCCTTCGTATCTCATGTTTAGATGCAGACGCGCAGGCACAGTGCTCTCAAGGATTTCCAATCTGGAAGGAGGTTCCACTTTGTTGTGTTTTCAACCCCTGCTATCGGCGTTGCCGTCTAAACGGACACCATATCTGACATTTGATTTTAAATTTTCTTTTTTCTCTGGCTCCCCGTTTCCACCAAAATATCTTTGGTTCTAGAACTGGATTCTTGGTGCTTTCACAGAACCCGGCTGCCATCTTTTTGGTTCCAGTTCCGAACCAACTTTCCGGGGTTCTGAACCAATTAATGTTCAGTGAAAACGCTCTGAACTTCGGCAAAAAGCACCGAACTGGTTCAACACCGGTGGAAAAGGGGCCTCACGTGTTGTTGGACTTGCACTGGGCCTCTTTGTGTGATATATTGTTGCATAATATGGATGAGGTCAGTAAGTTTGTCTTGTCAAGACAGGCGGTCCATATCCTTGCCATGTCCAATTGGCGTCGACTGGAACAGGCATCCAAATATCCATAGTTTTCATGATCGATGGCACAGCCACTCATCACATTCATGGACACCCTCACGTCTCCCACGAGGTGAGCGCCTCAGGTACTTGGCTGTAAACGTCTCATTATGTTATTAATTCAGCTATACTTGTCCTAGTTTTGTTTGCTGTTTTTCTTTTTCGTTGGTTGGGGTGGGGTTGCTTTTGCTGTTGTTGTTTTTCTCTGTTTGCATCCGGACGTGTCTATTTTTTGTTGTATACGAGTTGTCTATATGAGCTTGTAGATCTGCTATTTTTCAATAGCTAAAGTATGACATAATAAAGCTCAGCATAATAAGCTTAAAACCTAAATGGGTTACAGAAAAGGCATCCCATCTCTTGAACAGAGGGGAAAGGAACTGGTTGGACAATGATAACCCTCATTTTGCTGTACTGTATGTGTCACTGATACAAACAAGATATATTAAAGGGAAACTAGATAACATTTAGCATGGCTGTGCACAGGGGTGATTGGGCCTCGTTAGTGCTTTCTCTAAGCATCACAGACAGCTACCTGTTTGAGTGTGTTTGCACACACACACACACACACACACACACACACACACACACACATACACACAGACTTGCCTTTAACCCATTTAGACCTGAGGACGATTCTACAAATGAATGCCTCCCAAATTATGTAAATGGCTGCCGACCCCCATCTGAAAATATGTTGTTCCAGAGACCCCCCCAGAAGCAAAGATTTGAGTTAAAAAAAAGTGGAGTGAAAAATGGGTTACATAATCGTGAGATAAAAAAAAAGGCAGAATTGAATAAAGAAAAAAGGTTTTCCATGAATTCCCCCATGGCGAATAAAATGTATTTCTCTCTCATCTGCTGTCTGACCATGACGCTGTCCGTGGTGCTGAAGGCAACCATAGCAGAGAGAAGGTCAGTTATGGATTCAAAGCCAGTGGTTCCCAACATTTTCTGGACTAGAAGTGCTGGCAGCCCATCCGTCTGACTATACTTATACCGTGTGTTCAATGATTTTTCACGCCAAGGACCTCTTAGCTGAGAGAGAGAGAGAGAGAGAGAGAGAGAGAGAGAGAGAGAGATCAGCATATTATATTTTGGATTCATGTTGATACTGTCCAGACATGTAACCACTTATATTAGCTCACCACGCAGCGCTGGCTCAGGGGTAGAGTGGCTGGATGGTAACCACAAGGTTGCCAGTTCGAACCTGGGCTCCCCCAGAGTTAGTGTCGAGGTGTCCTTGAGCAAGACACTGAACCCCTAATTGCTCCTGATGTGCTGGTTGGTGCCTTGCACGGTTTCCGCAGCAATCGGTGTATGAATGTGTGTGTGAATGGGTGAATGTAACGCACAATCTATGTAAAGCGCCATCTTTGGGAGGGCAAAACACAGTGAGCCAAGTGTTGCCTAGCGACTGGGGTTAATAAACTTGGCTCTGCGCTTTTTTATAAATGTAGTTATTGGAAATTGCAAATACTCAAGTAAAGTACAAATACCTAAAACAATTACTTAAGTACAGTATTTAAGTAAATGTACTCGGTTATACTTAACTCAACTTTCCACCAGTGAATGCACTATTGTTAACATTCCTGACAATGTCCAGTGCGGATGATCGGAGTTGCAGTCAGTCAGGAAATCGTCATGAATGGAGATCCTGGCATGTGAGGCATCGTTATCTTTTCATAACTCACCGAGGCCTGACATCATCCGTATTGCGCAATGCTGTGCAATAGCAACGAGACATATTATACACTACTAGGCAACTGAAACAAAAATGCTGTCACCGAATAACAGCGTTTGAAAAATGACTTTTTATTTCACATTGATAGCTGTTCACGCGCGTATCAAGTGCACAACAATCTAGTAAAGGAATGAAAATCTCCCTATAAGCCCCTTGTACACACGTTGTTGGTTTAAAGGGCCACTTCACCCCTTTTGAAACCAGATCTTATTTCAATGATGTTTACACAATAATCACTTTTCTTGTTTTTTGTTTTTTTTATATTTGAGTCATGACGCCATGTTCATGACCAACATTTGTCATACGAATGTGGTCTCACTTCCTTCCTGGACCACGATTCACACCTCCATGCAGCCTCCCCCCTCTCCACAAGGAGCTGCAGTGCACTAAAGCATTATGGTCATTGGAGGAATTCAGCAAAAACCCTCTACTGGTATCTATACTACAACTTCTATTAACATTGAGTGACTGAGTGTGTCCCATTAATTAAGCTCTATAGTACAGCCTGGTAGACCGGAGTCCCTCAGGGCACTATTTTAGTGTATTTTCTGTTTGCTATTATTGTGGGGAAAGCTTTCGCGGAAAAATAGCCGATCGACAAGCTCACAACGCAACGCAGCGAGCTTGTCAATATGGTACTTTCAGCGACAGTGGTGTAAAAAGTAAGTAGGCTACTCAAATGATGTACTTAAGTAAAAGTGTCAATACCACAATGTAGAAATATTCCGTTACAAGTCAGGAATTCAAAGTTCACTTGAGAAAGAGTGCAAACGTCTTGGCATCACAGTGCCAACACTGCAAAGTACTCATTATGCAGGATATCCCAATTTAAGTTTTTCAAAATGTATAATGATCTTTTGAAAATAGCGGATCTACAAACTCACAACGCGTCACATCGCGACACATTGCGAGCTTGTAGATCTGCCATTTTCAAATACATCCTTGAAATATAGAGCTTACCGATAAGTGGTTATTGGTTAATGCATTAGCAATAAAAATCTAAATAACTAACTAGTAAGTAAAGTTTTCAAATAAAGGTAAGTTAGTAAAAGTACAATATTTTCCTCAGATATGTAATGGAGTAGAAGTAAAAGCATTGAGAAGTGTAAATGCTCCAGTAAAGTAAAATCACATCAAAAGTGTATACTTATAAGTACCATACTTGAGCACATTTAGTTACTTTCCAACCACTGGTCCCGAACAATACTGTGTAGTTTACAGTTCTCGACCACACCTGTGTGTCATCATGAGGTAACAGTCTGGCACGGGGCCCACTGCGCCAAGCACTTCTGCCATTGTTTTATTCTGCAATCATTACTTGGCAGACATATTTACGACGTGCGGTTGAACCCGTTGTGTTTTCACCTGCCCTGCAGATAAGCTCATTAATGTAACTGTTGCTATTGATACAACACATGGAACAACCACTGTTTGTAGAGTGGAGGCAGGGAAGTGTCTATAGTCTTTTAGCTTCCATACACTCACTTACACACTCACCGATCCGCCTCAAATACACTCAACACCAAATACGGTGATTAGAAGGTGTGAATTCAAGGCTGTGTGAATTTGGCTGACTAAGACTAAAAGACTAACATAGTACGATTTTAATATTTAGTCAATGTGAAGTTGCCCGAACGGCCAAGGCTCCAAGAACAGTCAGAAATTGTACTTAAGGGCGTTTATTTTCCCCAAACCCCTCCACCAAAGTCCAGTACAGATTCAACAGTGTGAAACCAGGAAAATAACAACAATAATAATAATAATAATACTGAGAAATGAAATAAACACTTGAGCAAACACTACGAACAAAACCCAACTGGAGAAGAGCTCTCTTCAGGCTGTATACCTTGATCACACAAGGCCCTGTAGCTCTCCCTCAGGGATGTTACCTGTGTCATTGCCCACTTCTAACTAACTAGCCTGTCCCTGCAGGCTCCTTTAAATAGTAGTGGATCCTACCACTGGGCAGACTCAATTAACACATTTCTTCTCAAATACTTCACTAATATAAATACTTCCATCAACAACACCTTGAATAAACAGTAACCTAAACATTCTCAATAATGTTTTACAATTAAACAAGTATAAATCAGAATGAAAACTCAATGGCAATTACTCAAAGCATAAGGAGAAACACCCCTCTCCTGCATTGCACTTGGCCCCTTCCTCATCAAGGGAAATGCCACCAGCAGCGCATGAGAGACAACTAACCAATCAGTGATTACAATTTCAATAACGTTTAAAACAATAGTCCTTGCATGTTATAGGAAACAGTTCCATGCGTGTCTGTATATAGGGCACGGGTTGCCCCGTGACAGTCAACTATAAGACTATAGTCTAAGATTGAACAATTTCTGATGGCTAAAATAGGGCTATAAAACTGAATTGTGCGTTAATCCAAAGACTAAATCCGAATTTGCTGCCAAAATGAACAGGACCTTATGGGCAACGCCTCGTGAGGAAAGTGGATGAGACATATCACTGTTGTCAGGCAGAAATATCTTATCTCCATATTTCAACCGTTTGTGTTTTATTTTTCATAAATTAATGCCCTACATCAGGGGTACCTCAACTAGAAATGCTGAAGGTCCACTAATAATTTTAAGAATAAGGTCACGCAGAGGCCAGCGGAGAGTGGGGCTCTATATTTTATTGTACAGTCACACCAAGGCAAGCTTATACAAATCCACCCCGGAGGAAAGCCTGGTGAGGCAAGGTTACCAGTGCAGAGATCACAGTCAGAAACTGTGGTAACATGAGAGGGGGCTCAATGTCTACACAGGAGTGGCCTTTTTCCAAGGTTCGCCACTACCTGAAAACCTCACACTGTACGTCCAAAACTGTTACTTTTCAGGATTCAAACACAAAAGTATAGAAGATCTACGTACAATAGCTCAAAACGCTTCACGCCACGCTTCAAGCTCGCGGATCTGCCACTTCTGATGCTTTTTGTCTGACCCTGGAGTCTGATGAAATGGAGCATATAGATCTACGAGAAGAAAAAAAATGCTAAAATTTAGAATATGGAGATTTTTGCCTGACAGCATTAATGATCAAACCTTCCATGCAACTTAATAAGAGGCTTTCAAAAGGCCGTTCACCACATGGGGTCGATTGTCGATCGTCAATGTTCTGTGTGAGTGTTGAGAGATTTGCGACAAGCTTGTTAAGTATATTCCACCGGGTTCTCCTTTCAAGTCTCCAAGCGATACGGCATCCTTTGATGGCTTCATAGATTCCTTTGACAGCGCCCAGTGCATCGTCAGCGCTTTTCAAACAGTTAAATGTCTTGTTTGTTGCTTGTTTCTTTGTTTACACGTGCTAACCATTTTCAGAGATGATCCTTTTTTTAAAGGAGAAACAAATTCATTCCTACCGTGTCACAAACATTTGGTGGACAGAGAAGATAATGTGTAAACAAACAAAACAAAAAAACAAACAATTGACACAAGACTGATGATAGTGCTGTCAAACAAACAAGTCCATGAAGCTATCTTATCTGTGATCTCATACGTATGATGATAACAGCATCCTAAGGTTAGCAAGGAATATCACCTCTTAATACTATAGCCATGTCTTGCATGGAGAGTATAGGTTGCTGCCTTCAGGAAGGAGATATATGGTGTTCCAGCATACAATAAGGTCAGACTGAAGGTCTTTTGTCCATCAATCAACTCTGAGGCTTAATCAGGATTCTACCACAGGTCGTTTCGAGGAAGCAATCTGATTGGTTGAAACAGCCTTCTAGCCGTGGGTTAAACCAGCACTGTTCACCACCTAATCAAAACAAAGAATTCAGCTGCTCTGTTCTCCCAGAGCGCTAGCAAACTTGGTGGCTAGGCTAGCTAGTTTCTTGTGAAGGTTGTGGTCGTATAGTGACTACATCTGTCATTAAAAAAATATATTCTTTCAGCGATTTTAATAGTTTTAATGGTGACTGTGGTAGAATTGCAATATTACACTCGAGGGTGTGGGTTAACGTGATTATTGCCACTTCAGTGATGCTTGCGGAACTCGACTCCGTCTCATTCCTGACCGCATCACTGTCGTGGCAACAATCACGTTAACCCACACCCTCTCGTGTAATATTGCTTAATTCTGGCCAGGACTAGACTGAGCTGTGGACATTGCTCTCTGCTCCTTATGTTTTCTATGTATGTAACTGTATTTTATTTCTATTTTATTTATTTGTACATGTCAAATGTGTATATGTGTTGCATACAAGGCCGCTGGGTTGCAAAACGAATTTCAGTGCGAACTGACGATAAAGTACTATACAGTATCATATCATGAAAAAGTTGAATCTGTAACACAATGTTAAACAATATGTATAGTGGTGGGGGTCCCTGCTTCATCTCTCTCAGCTAAGGGGTCATTGGCCTGAATATTACAATACTAGTGAAAGTATAATATGATATGAATATGATGTTGGGGTTTTCTAGGTGTGTATCCTGCATTGTCAATCCGTGCTATGTCGCCACGGTTGGGTGAGATTGGGCTGGACATTCACGTCAAACATTTCAAACAATATCGGTTGCACACACCTTCAAGATTCACCATTCATCTCATTTATACGAGTCAAATATTTTGTTTTTCTGGTTCCTCGACTTCTGTAGCAGCACAACATAATAACAATACTAATAATACATGGTAATACTTGTCAGAGTTGTGACAGGCGTCACAACAAAACACAATATAGAGCACTAAAAACATCCGTAATCTTCTATTTATTGAGGGCAAGAACAATGCCCTCAATCACAAATGTGTCTTGCTATATTCTCTTTGTTTTCTCCCCCCCCCCCCCCCCCCTCCCCTGGATGAGTAAAGGTTGAATGAGGTTATAGCTGAGATAATATAATGTAAAGCTAACTGTGATGAAGACTGGATGTGTTTTTAACCGATTAAGGCCTGACGGAATAAAAATAAAATATTCTAAATGTGTCTATATCAGTGGTAATCAATATTTCATGTCAAGGACCCCACAAATTATATGTAATCAGCCGCCGACCCCCCATCTGAAAATACGTTGTTTCAGGGGACCCCCCCCAAAGAAGCAAAGATTTGAGTGAAAAACGTTCGCTCTCAAATACAAAATATATTCAAAGATCTGCACCACATTTTCATGATTTTTCAAAGAATTATCGTTATACTTTAGCTATAGCAGATCTACAATTCTTCAATAGCTAAAGTATAACGATAATTCTTGAAACACCAAAAGGGGTTCTCGTTCAGAATGGCTTAAGATGCGTGTGCTTTTTTAATGAGCTGGTTGTGATCCAACTCTATAATAAGCCAACTGCCCTGAGAATTTCCCCCCAGGGACCACTGTCGCCGAATATCAATATCGGTGGCGCCGCGTCTACATCATCACATCACACTATGAAATAACCTTGCGTGCAGGTCAGGTTTGTTCTGTATTGGATCAATTAGGGCTGCCCTACAAAGCCACATAGCGCCAGTATGGGGGGGAAATATGGCAGATAATGGGTTTAAAAACACTAGACATTATTGACATCTGAAACATTTTCTAAATATGAATTTAAGGACATGCTACTTGTGTCCCGTTTTTCTTCAGTCATGCTAGTGTTAAAAGTGTTATTAAAGCTGCCATTGCAATAATATGTCAACATTTTTTTGGTATTCAGACAGCCAGCAAAGCCAGTTGAATGTAGATTGTGTCACAGAGACTAAATTGTTTTTGGGAGTGTTCTCCATTGCTGGCTGTCTGAATACCAACACAAAAAAGAAATAGAAAGGTCATTACAATTTTGACATATCATTCTTATAGCCGCTTTAATCTGTGTATGAAAAATGCAACCTTTTCTTTTTTGTGTGTGTTTGTTTTGTCAGCCAAATGAGATATCGGCAAATAAGTGTTATTAAATGCACCAGGTCTCTGTATGTACGTACGTATGTCTGTAATCCACGTAACTGGAGAACCGTTCGCCCCACCGACTTCAAATTCGACACACGCGTTCCACACACCCACAGGGAGTGCAGTGCCCAGTGCCGGGTAGGTTAGACCCACGCTTGTCCAGAAACGCCACAAAAGGTCTCTGCCCGTGCCAGACTCCATATCGTCACAAAAGGCCTCTGCCAGGGCCAGACTCCATATCGCCACAAGAGGCCTCTGCCAGGGCCAGACTCCGTATCGCCACAAGAGGCCTCTGCCAGGGCCAGACTCCATATCTCCACAAAAGGCCTCTCTGCCCGGGCCAGACTCCATATCGCCACAAGAGGCCTCTGCCAGGGCCAGACTCCATATCGCCACAAGAGGCCTCTGCCAGGGCCAGACTCCATATCGCCACAAAAGGCCTCTGCCAGGGCCAGACTTCATATCGCCACAAAAGGCCTCTGCCAGGGCCAGACTCCATATCTCCACAAGAGGCCTCTGCCAGGGCCAGACTCCATATCGCCACAAAAGGCCTCTGCCAGGGCCAGACTCCATATCTCCACAAGAGGCCTCTGCCAGGGCCAGACTCCATATCGCCACAAAAGGCCTCTGCCAGGGCCAGACTCCATATCGCCACAAGAGGCCTCTGCCAGGGCCAGACTCCATATCGCCACAAGAGGCCTCTGCCAGGGCCAGACTCCATATCGCCACAAAAGGCCTCTGCCAGGGCCAGACTCCATATTTGGGCATGCCTAACAAATAACTCCATATATGGGCATACAGCTGACATCACAAGGCCTCTGTCCGGGCCAGACTCCATATTTGGGCATGCTTAAACTTGTGGCTAAACTAACCATCCACTGTTACATACATTCTAACTCACCGCTGATCAATGAATGATCTGGCTCAGACTGCAATCACCTGGCTGGTCGGTGATTGGCAACATTCGGTCAATACTGCTCTACAAAAGTTAAAATGACACAATATACGGATCAAAAGCTGTCCAACAACATTTAGAATGTGGAATGTTGGTTTGGAAGATTATTCTGTAATCTTACCAAGCGGATTGCAAAGGATTCTCTCTCTGTGTTTGTGTACTACAGCATAGGAAGAACCACCATGTGTTTCATTGAACAGGAAAAGGAAGTACTGACAGGAAGAGGCATGTCTGGTAGGCTGGACATAAACTCTTATAGGCTCACTGATTGGCCAACTAGGGTGGCAGTCACAGAGCCAGGTAATTGTACCCTTTTGCTGAAATATGCTAGACACCGTGGTTTGTATGTTTTTTTCCTTTCATGTATATAGCTTGTTTTACATTTTAAACAGACTTGCATAGCAATATTTAAGATGTAATTGTATAACTTAAATGTGTGTTATTTCAAAGCATTTTAGATTGTTTCTAACACTTGAAAATGAACGTATGTATTCATCCCATTAATTATTGAAATACAGGCTGCTGATTTCAAGCCTGGGTTACACATGCCTGACAAAGAACTCCATACATGGGCATAAAAGGGACACAGACATAATATCTGGGTGGGGAATGATTTTTCCAACTTTTATCGTTACAAGTAGGCCAGTGCCCAACGGGCACCGCTGTAGAGACTCCAACACATACTGTAATATATGGGTGGGGCAAGCATGCATTTCCAACTTAGGCCCCGTGGGCACCGCTCTAGTTACACTAATTGTAAATATATTCTTATATTCTTGAGGTAATTGTTTGTCCCCCAAAACTATAGTAACTAATTACATTACATTTAAAAAAAATGTCCCTAATGGTGACCTTCAATTTATAATCATATCACGTAATTTCCGCTGCACTGGAATTTGTCCTCAATAATATGCACTAATCTTCATTAGCCCTGGAGACAAAGTGCTACCTATGCGTTGGTCAGGATGGTAATGGTCTTCTACGCCATACCAACAGATTACCCCAGGTGCCATTGATCAACGCTAATAACACTCAGCTATCAGATCCGGACATTTGGACGATTATGCTGAATGATCTTTGTTGCCTTTGTGCTTCGAGACCCTTAACAAAAGTCATGATTCATTCGAGGGGATTTTTTTACCTCTCTTTTTTTTACTTACATTAATAGGCTTGTGCACAGTGGCTCGTTTAGTCAGATTCAATTACTGAAGAGGTAAAACGTCAATTTTCTTGGAGGCCTCCGTGGTGGTTTTATTGAATTACTTGATTAGATGAAGATTGAGTGTTTTGGTGGAGAGGCAGGAGAGAGCTTCTCTCCCGCCGTTTAGAGACGGATGATAGCAGGCAGGGCTGTTTCTGAATGGTGTAGGTGTGGCTCAAAGCCTAGTCGTAATAGTCAAGAGTATAGTGGAGCAGATCTACAAACTCACAACGCATCGCATCGGCAGTGTAGTGTGAGCATGCATATCGACTATTTTCGGCAAACGTATACTGCACTGGTTTGGAGACCACAAGGGGAAGAACCTTTTGCATCTCTTTTGCATCTGAATCTTGTGACAATGTACGTATGTCTGTTGTTGTTTATGTATGTTTTACTGTGTTTTTTTAGAGTTTTTATTGTCTGCTGTACAATGAATTGCCCAGCTTGAGGACATATGAATAAACTTGACCTTGACCCAAGACGGGGCCTCGTTTCCGGGTAAGGTCTACCAGGAGACCCACGGTAGAGCCTCCGGGGGACTCGTCCGGTTCCAACGCGTTATACCGACCACTATACCATGCGCGGAGAGATCCCAATATAATCAAACGATAGCCTACATTGCAATCGGACGTAGTAATAAGGGAACAGGCTATAGCCTTGAATTAAATTAATCAATAGAAGAACGCTTATTCAATGCATAATTCATATTATGGTTGCGCTGCACACTGTGTGCTCACCGAAAATAGTCACCGTCAGAAGGTCTGTCTATTTGGCTAACATAGGGAGAGGATATCTAGGGAGAGGACTGCAAAGAAAACGGCCATGACACGGAGCATTGGGTGTCCAGGAGAGAGCGCTCTCCTTCGGGCACGAGCGACACCGCACCTCTGAAGAAAGATAATTCAGTATTCAGCAGGCTATACCGCTATGTGCACGTTGTTTTAAATGATTATTTCTGTTTTTAATCACACCTATTCCTACGTTTCGTTTAACCATTTCTAACTAGTATTTAGAAAAAAACGGACCGTGTTCTGAATATCAAATATTCAATTACATTTCAAGTAGCCCCGAAAGATACAAGGACAAAACCCCTTTTTGCAGTCTTGTTTAATTTATTTTTGTAAATCATTTTGAGCTATAGCCTTTCATAATGTTAAAAAGGAAGAAAAAAAAGTGTAATCGCCGGCATGGCAGTGCACTGACAAACGCGTTTGGCTGCCAAGGACAGTGTTTATTTTCACAGGTCCCAGAGAAGCATAAACAGAAAGGACTGTGTGAGCATGGGGGGGGGGACAGCCATCTTCCTGCCAAGTCTGGGGGAGGTTTGTGAACGCCGAGCCATGCAGCCAAGTGGCGTTTCTCTGCAAACAGGCATGATAGTCCCTTTCATTCCGACAGAGCATCATCCACCTTGCTGCACGTCAACACGGTCTTCGGGGGGGAAAGCCGATGGGAGTGAAGGATCGCTGCGAAAGCAAACGTGACAGTCGGAGCGTCTTCCTCCCCTTCCGGGGGAAAAAAAAACCCACAAACAAAATAATAAGAATAAAATACACAAGTCTCACATTGCAACAAAAAAAAATCAGACCTGTCTGAAGTGAGTGGTACTGTACTGTACTGTACTGTACTGTACTGTACTGTACTGTACTGTACTGTACTGTGCTGTACTGTACTGTGCTGTGCTTTACTGTACTGGCCCTCCTCCCTGGCCTGTGTGTGTGTGTGTGTGTGTGTCTGTGTGTTAGGCTGTGCAACAGTGACACATGGTGGTGAACAAACGCTATAACGCTATTTCCGTGATCGGACACATAGGTACAGACACATGGGGACACAGCCACACACACACAGCTGTCTATAGGAGTGGTCGCACCACTCAAAAACAAACGTATGTTGTGAAATGAGCCCTGGCAGGTATATACATACATCGCTTCACATGCAGACGAGATGCACATCAGCGGGACCAGATAGGTAAATCATCACAGAGGATCAGCTCTCACTCAGGCTTGAGTCAATAGTGCCGTTATTGACTCACGGTTAAGCTATAACGGAATGCGCTCATCACGTCACGGTGCATCATATCTTTGCAGCTCCGAGCGAGGGGCACTGGATGACGCGGAAATCTATCGCCGTGCAACAACAATAGTGATGGAGATTATAGGGCCATGTTTTAGTGTATAGGCCCCTATGTGTAATATGTATGTTTAATGTGGACGAGGCTGACAAAAGCAACCACACTTTTTTTCCACATGCTCTCCATCACGACCATACATTTCATTTTGGAAGGGGGGGGGGCACGCTTAACGGCAGTTATCGTCAGTTATACTGCATGTGACCATATAACATTGACAACCTATATAAAAGGCAACCTTTTAAAAATGTCAGTATGCTTTTTTCATAAAACTTTTTTTTTTTTTTTTAGTAGTAGTAAGGTTGAAATCTCTTTTTTTGCAAGTAGAAATATATCCGGGTTAAGTAGCATTTTCGTCATATACGCGTACGCTCACATAATGTTTTCATTTTTCTATTATCCTGTCTGTGTGTGATCTCCTACAAGCATTTATCTACTGTTTTTACTTTTTATTTTCTGAGTTGGCAACACGTATTGTAATGTTCGATTGTTTGTTTTTTTGTTTTCTGTATGTCCTTGTATGTCATTTCTGTTCATGAAAAATGAATAAAATTTAAGTTGAAAAAAAAAAAGTAGCATTTTCGTGATTCCGAATCCATTCCAAACATTAGTTTTGCACTAAAAACACTCCTAAATTCTGCCCATATAGCCACTTGTGTTGACCCGTGTTGAAATGTGCTGACCTCATCACATCTGTGATGACGGCTATGGCTGTTTATAGCCCAAGGATTTTCTTTTTGGTGCAAAACGAATGCTTGCAATCGATGGAATATTTTTGCCTTATATATATAGGTTGTTAATGGTATGGTCACATCACATGTAACTGGCGATAACTGGCGGCTACTGAAAATGCTTAGGCTTCCAAAATGGGGCGCTTTTGTCAGCTGCGTCCACATTATTTTCGCTAAACTCTCCCTCCCTCGCTATACACAAGCCAGCCCCGAGGGCTCTGCTGCTGAAATGCTTCTCACCGCATGCTGAACCCTGAGCGTGCAGGGCCAGGTGACTCCGTCTCCGTGCACAGACCCCAGGTGTTGTCTAGCTTGTCTCTCACCGCCACGGGAGGGCCGGGGGAGGGGGGACGGACGCTCAGTCAGACCTGACTAACCCTAAGACAAGAGAACTCTGCCAGGAAGGCAGCCATTCATCCATCCGTCCCCCCCTCGCCCCCTTGTTGGTGGGCTCCCCCACGCTGCTGGTCCTAATTGCTTGGGCCTCTGGCTTAATCAATCACTTTGGTCCGTCAGAGAAGGATGGTTTTGTGTGGTGAGGTATATAGGTGGAGGGGAGGGGAGGGGTGTGTGTGTGTCTGTGTGTGTGTGTGTGTGTGTGTGTGTGTGTGTGTGTGTGTGTGTGTGTGTGTGTGTGTGTGTGTGTGTGTGTGTGCTGACAAGCAGCCACAGGAAGGTGTAGGGAGGGAGGGAGGGAGGGAGGAAGGGAGAGGGCGAGGTATATGGAGAGGGGAGGGAGCTGTGAGCTGGGTGTGCGGGGGACAGACAGGTGGCGAGGGTCATTCTCCTCCTCACCTTGGCTGTTCCTCTCCGCAGTCCTGTTGACAGGGCGGGCACGCATCCGCCCCACCTGTGCCCATGAGGAGCCAGCCGCGCTTGCAAGCACCGCAGGCTAGCGCGCAACGACTCTCAACGCACCGGAATAGGAGTTTTCTCTCCGACACATGCACGCACACACACACACGTACGGTACAGGGCAGAAAACCTCTTATCTCCATTATTCAATTATTTTTGTCTTCTATCCGTGAATTAACAGCATCACGCGAAAGCATCAAAAGTATAAAAATTCAAGTTCAAAAATGGCTAAAGTAGAAGATCTTCAAGCTTGAGACATGTGCACATCTGAGGCTTTAAAAAGAAAAAATAGAATACTGAAAAGTATAAACAGTTTTGGACATTTGAGGTTTCCACCCGACAGGTACAGTACGATATCCCCACGGTTTTTGTCTTCCTTTTTTTTGCACACGTGCACGCAAAAACGCACACAGATACATCCTCATGTGTTATAAAAAGCCCATTGCGGCTCCCTAGGGGAAGTCGACGTACTGCAGCTATGCTAATGCCTGCCAGTTCATCAATTTACAGCTGGACACAACACGCTCTCTCTCTCTCTCTCTCTCTCTCTCTCGCTCTCTTCTAGGACTGCCAGTGCATGCATATTTCCCAAGGTTAAAAAGTTAACGGCAGTAAGATAGCCCCTTCCTTGTGAATGAATCTCCATATCGTGAGAGGAAAATCAATAGGCTGTGAATAATGATGCTGCATATGGAGTTCACACAGAGCCACCGGAAAGCAGCATCCCTTCACTTTTATTTGACTTTTTTTTCTCCTTCTCGGTTGCAATAAGGAAAAAGTATAAGGAATATGATGTAAAAATGTGCCTATAATACACCGATATATGGAAATGATTGGCCGCTACTGGTAGGCTACCGATACGCTTTTGTTGTTTTTATTTTACCCCTTTTGTGCCAGGGGGAAAACAAAATACATCTTTAACACAATAAATAACTGTTCGGAAATCAGTACAGCTTGGCAGGCTGCAGATAACCAATACACCACAACGACGTACAACAAAACAAAAGCATCAAAAGTATAACAGATCTGCGAGCTCGTAACTTTTGCTATACTTTTGACTTTGAATCCTATAAAAAAGTAGCAGTTGTCTTGGACGACATGGTCAGGTTTCCACCCGACAGAGTAAACAATCTTCTGTAATTGGAATGTCAAAATGAAAAGGACCGCTGCGTTCGCTTTGATTCCCGACCGCGATTGTAAACAGGACGTGTCTAAGCGGAGTGAAACGATGCGTTCTGGGGGAGTGATGATGGATGTGTCTTTGCACACGGATAGGAGGGAGCAGATGATATGCCTGAAGCCTGCATGGTTCACGCTCTGCGCCGTCTTGACTGTCTCCGTGAACAATGCATGGTGTGGTTTATTTATTTTTATCATTTTTGCAACCCACTGTCACCCCAGTGTCAATTATCTAATGTGATCCTGGGCTCTATACACACCCTCCGCCAACCTGGGGAGAGCAACGGACTGACCTCATGCTTACTTCTACGCATGAGCGTCCAAGTGGTTCGTTTGCACATGCATGACGGGGGAGTTTCCCCGGCCGGACATAGCTTGTGGAAGGAACACGTTATTCCGACCAGTTCCTTGCCCCTCCATGAGGCGCCCCGGCTGATCAGGGGGAGGCAGCTTAGAGACCAGGATTACTGAATGTTTTATTGTGAGCGTACCTATACCCTATAGGGGACACGGGGAGAGCATGCAAACTCCACGCCAACCCCACCTAGGGTATAACATGGGCGCTGATGAGGAGGAGAGAACACGCCCCCAGCATCATGGTGTGGTTTCATAGTTATTGTATACATCAGAGGGTCTCAACCGACGGAGTGGAACTCCTGATCAGCATAGGAACATGTTTTGTAGTCTACACACTACATACTGTACTACAGTAGCAGTTGGTATTATAAACACACCTGTCGAAAGACAGTTATTAGCCCTAGAGTATATGACACTCTTTGATCTCCCTGCAATGTGGTTCATGAAATGATGTTATCCATCTAAACATGACCCAAAAAGAATATTCAAATCAACTGGTTTCAGGCAATAAATAATACTCTCTCTCTCTCTCTCTCTCTCTCTCTCTCTCCCTCTCTCTCTCTCTCTCCCTCTCTCTCTCTCTCTCCTATGCGTTCAGAGCCTGTGTGATTGATTGCATTATAGTCACACATACCGTGCACGTGTATACCTATTACCTACTGAATAGTCCCTCAGAGCTCCGTGCCAGTGTCTTTTCTGTTTCCCGTTATTGTGATCGAGGAAAGCTTTTGCAGAAAACAGCGGATAGATAAGCTCACAATGCGACGCTATTTTCAGCGAAAGCTTCCCCACAGTAAGGACACCATTTTCAACCCATCTTCATGTAATTGCTCCTCAGTGATGCCGGTTATAATTTGGCACCATTTGTGTCTCAGGGGTTCAGAAACCCTGCCTATATCGGCGACGTCGGTATAGGCAGGTTTAGTCATTTAAAACTAGATGTATTTCTCTTATTGATGCGAGAACAATGCCTTCTGTTATAGCATGCTATCGATGATGTCGCTGGTAGACACTGGTTTCTGAACCGAGTAGACAAAAATGGTATCATATTATAATGAGCATTAGTGAGGACCAATGAAACGGGATGAGGCCAGTGATCCTTTATTTAACACTAGCATGCCTGAAGTAAAATTAGACACAAGTAGCATATGCTTAGATTATTTTTTAGGCAAAAAAAGTTCAGCAAAAATCGGTAGGGTTTTTCAGAAGCATGAATTAGTGTTATAAACCTGACCTATAATACGTACTCACTAATAGACAGACGACAGTGCCACTTCAACATGTCACGTTCACACACAGCTTGAAAAAGAAATGTATACTTTCGCCAACACGCTATAAAGAATTGCATGATTAGCCCCGAGAGTTCAGCCTCGCCGTGACGAAGCACGGGACGGCTGGCGGAACGGGAAGACGGCCAATTATAGAACACAAGGAAAGGGAAAGTTGAACGGAGAAACAACAATATATACAGTACTGGGGGAGGGGGAGGAGGGGGAGGAGGGAGGAGGGGAGAGCATCAAAAGGACGGAGATATTTCAGACACATGAAAAGACTTCACAAAGACAGTATAGAACAAAAGGACGGATAGATTGAGGAAACCGAGCGTGGAGAGAAGGTAGAAACATCAGGTATAGGAGAGAAAACAGGTGCGTGTGTGTGTGTGTGTGTGTGTGTGTGTGTGTGTGTGCGTGTGTGTGTGTGTGTGCGGCGCGCGTGTGTGTGCGTGCATGCGCGGGGGGGTGGGGTTGCGGTTGGTGTGAGAAATCTCATGCATTTGTAATTCTCGCATGGATATTCAACATTTGCGCCTCACTTCCCCCTTCCAAAGACATCGCCCCTCATGAATATGGATGGTGATGCGTATGCTGTGTAGTACTCAACTCAATTTATATTGTGAGCTTGTAGATCGGGGACATTTGAGGAAGCAACCTTTTCGGTTAAATCCCATCGGGGGTTTTGCCACAGCATGGTTCCCCCGTTCTCTGCGTCTTCCTGTCTGCATGTCGTCCCCTCACCGCATTCCTGAAACCTCCTCTGTTATGGCCTTCCCCATCTCCCTTTACCTGCAGACTTCACGAACTATCCGGCATTCACTTGAGTGAGAAAAAAAAAACATGGCTAACAATTATTCTCTTTGCGTTGTTGTTTGTGCACTTTGAACGTAATGCCATGTATAAGCAAGCGAGCGGCCCACTTTTAACCGCTATATGCTTTCACATGGTTGCATGTAAATGAGGGGGTGTATACTGTATAGGAAAGGCAGGGTGGTGGAATAAAGGGGGATCAGCGATGGTGCATAACATGCATACTTTGTTGCTGTCGCGGGCAGAAACCTCTTATCTCCATATTCTCAGTTTTGGTGTGTTATTGTTTTCTTGAGTAAATCAACCCCCTACTTAACACACTGACTACCGTACATAACTCGCTAAACCCGAAGTGTATACACTGACACGAAACAAGACAGGAACGCCCAAAAACGTCACATCCAGTTTTTTAACAAGACAGGAACGCCCAAAAACGTCACATCCAGGACATTTACCCTGGACAGAATTTTCTATGGCTGCCAATGCAACTTTTTGCAATCCTTAATCACATACGGACAAACATCTATGCCGATAATATCTAACTTGCGGAGGTAACGTGCCTTGTCCACGGGCAACAGATCTTTCAACGTATGACATTGCAAATACGTTTGATAATCGCTACTCAGCGCAATACTGTTTTGGAAATGCCGCAAATTGCATTGCAGTGAACGAGAGAAAATCACCCCTTACCCTGGGGGGTGGGCGGAGCCGCGGAGTCGCAGCTGACGCCCCTCCCTCCGCTCTGATGACGCGTTTTCGTGTCAGGGTATTCCATTGTCTTTCCCTGCGTAGTACGCTAAACCCGCTATCTGTTTTATGTGCTTAATTCGGCGTTGTTTAATTACTTCAATGAAAATCCGGACATCGTGACGAGGCGGGCGACGTGTTGTGATGACGGAAACCGGAAATCGAAGTATCCATGCACTGGCTTATTGCCAGCCAGGGCTTCTGGGATAATGAGTTTCAATGCAAGTCAACGGGGGTTTCACCACGAGATCCCTCCACCGTTACCGTTTGTTGTTCTTCCGCATCGCAGCAGGTGGATTATCTTTTTCGGATCTGCGTGCAACAAGTCATGCAGTCATGGGACTATTTCCAGGGGGATTTTCATGGATCACAAAGGCGCAAATACGCTGCTCGAAGCCACGCATTTTGAGATAGTCGATCTGCTGCTTTTGCCAATTTTTTTAATGGTGCAACCACTCCAAGGAACAGCAATGTCCGTGTTCACCTGTTCACCTATGTGTGACGTTAATGAGCACCAGTATATGACTATGAGTACCATTAGGGGCGCCGTTGTGCCAGAAACAGAGAGGGGGATAGTGCTGCACTGTTGCCTGCTAATGAGAGAGAGAGAGAGAGAGGTGTGGGGGGGGGGGGGGGGGAGTTGCACCACTCAGTTCACACGGGTGTGACTTTTTTTGTAATGCTGAAAAGTAACAGTATTGGACGTATGAGGTTTTCCACCCGGCATAGGCAATGAGTACTGTACTTGCAAATGCAGCAAGTATACGGACACACACACACACACACACACACACACACACACACACACACACACGTAATGGTCTACTCTAGCAGCATCTCGTCGTCGGTGACCTACATGATTATTTTATTGGTACTAGTCATGCAATTAGTGTGTGCCGTGGCACCGCTAACGCACTAGGACGTGAGCCCTGAGCCTCGGCGTACACATGAATAATTTGACTCTCTCACATAACGCCATGCCACAAAATAACTATGCGCCATAGCGCCGCTCCTCAGTCAGCACATTCTCCAGTCTTTTTTTTCAACGATTAATTCTAATTCTCGGATGATCACAGCATTCCGACCCTCCCCCTCCTCACCCCCCCCCCCCCCCCCCCTGCAAATCCTTTCATTCTTGCCCTCCAAATGTGAATCGCAAAGCGCTTGTTCCTTCCGCTGCTCCGAGTCGCGCAATGCTAAGGATTTGGACTCTGTAATGATGTTGATAAGGAAAGGCCTTACGTAGGAAGAACAGTGAGGGCGACTGGGCGAGGCGGAGGAAAGACAGTGGGAGTTGTACCACCCCGTAAGAGTGCCTTGATCGGGAGCTGCTAAAAAATAATGAGCGTCAAAGCCGCATGCATGATTTAAATAACACAGTTATGGCATGATAAGATGTGACACAGCCACCTTGCCACTCAGTGGGTTACTTTTTCTTTTTTTGCAAAGCTCAGAAGAAGACAAATCACTCACGACGGCAAATGGTGCTCCTTTTCAACCCCCTGACATCAAAACGTCTAGTACATAATGGCCAGAGCAGCATATTTTTGAATATCAACATTATTTCATGACGATGGGTTTCCCCGAAACATCCACCAGCAGTACTATAGCTCTGCGTGACAGGATCAAATAATGTGACAGGATCAAATAACAAAGCTTCAAAGTATATATACCTATAGAGGAGAGGATTCCTTCAAGAATGTTCCAATGCCTGGCTGGAAAGTTTAATAGAGGGTATACGCGTGACGTCATCATCATACCTGGAATGTATGTGGGAATGCCTACTGAGTGACAAGAAACAGCCCAGACATCCAAACAGAAAAGTCCTATTTGATTGAAATAAATGACTTTAAACTGTATATACATGCGCATACCCTTTGAATATTCTTTTGGGTCATGTTTAGATAGATAACATCATTTCATGAACAACATAACCGCATTCCCTCGATTGCTGCAGGGAGATCAAAGAGTGTCATATATTCTAGGCTAATAAACTGTCTTTCGACAGGTGTGTTTATATAAGAAGAATATAGTGTTGCAAGGGATCCGGAAACCAGAGGCACCGAAGGAACTGGATCCAACATTGAGGAACCAGAATCGGTTCAATCGCAGTTGGAACCATTTCCGGAGGTTTATCACGCCGTTATGAGCTGGTATGTGGACTTCACGGAGCACCATAACTCTATCTGAGGCCCCTTTTCCAGTTGAAGTGGTTAACTTATTATTTCTAGCAGTAATACTGCACCATTCAGAGTGTTTCCACTGGAACTTAATTAGTTGGTTCGGAACTGGATAAAAAAAATGGCTACTGGTTCCGTAAAAGCACAAAGATTCCAAGAAGAAACTTATTTTGGTGGAAAAGGGGCCTGAGTATTGCAGACCCGCGTAAGGGTCCATTTGAAACCTGTCATGTAACCCAGGTGGTCCCTGGAACTCACTGTGAGAACCACTACAATAATATCTAATATGCAATAGGCCTACTGTATAATTTGTTTGTGTAAGACAATGTAATGGTGGCCAAAATGATTAGCCATGGGCCAAGGCTCCAGCCCCTGAATCGCCAGCCTTGCATTAAGTCTGGTGGGGGGGGGCTGTGGAAAGGCGGGGTTTACTCGGTCACAAATCTAATCTGCCCAATCGCGATCAGGAAAATCCAGTGTGAACCAATCACCAAAGAGTCCCACTTTGGTCACAGCCCCCATCTCAGAAAACAGCTGCACTGAAAGGTCTTTCAGACTCAATAACGGAGTGAAAATGCAGGCCACTAAATGATATGGAGTTTGTAAAATATAGGAATCGTTATAGGGAACCATTCATCTGGCAGTGAATGGCAGTGGATCGTTACAATCCTAAAGGATCCCAACACTAAATAAGAATGTACTCAATGTTCACCTTCACAGAGACACCGGCTGAATGAGCTTTCATCATATACTGTACTCCTGGAAAGATACTGTACGGCGAAAGCTTGCTACTTTTGAAAAGATATGGGGCAGGTTCTTTGAGTTTCTACCTTCAATATCTGCTCTGGGTTGATGTTGTTTCAGTTTTATTTATATTGTTATTTCTATGTATTTATCCGAGTTGATGTTGTCAAGTGGTGTTGTGTACAATACAGAGTAATGAGAGCTGTGTAGTTTACCTTTCTGGGGTTGGGGTGGGTGGGGGGGGGGGGTGTTTTTGCAGTTTTTTGTCTTATTTTTTTTTAGTTTGTCTTGTCTTGTTTAAAAAAGAAAAGAAAATCATGATTCTGCAATTCATTGTTTTAAATGATGACGCCTGCATTATCGGTGGTGGCTCAGGGGTAGAGTGCCTGGATGGGAACCGCAAGGTTGCCAGTTCGAACCCGGGCTCCCCCAGAGTTACTGTCGAAGTGTCCTTGAGCAAGACACTGAACCCCTAATTGCTCCCGATGTGCTAGTTGGTGCCTTGCATGGTTTCCGCTGCCATCGGTGTGTGAATGGGTGAATGTAATGCACAATCTATGTAAAGCGCCTTGGATAAAGGCGCTATATAAATGCACCATTTACCATTTACCATTTTATCAATAAATAAATCTTAAAAAAATAATAATGTGCTCAATGCAATTCCATGTTCCATGAACATATCTATCATAGTGGAGAACTGGATATTATTTCCCCACCACTACTAGCTACTACTAATACCTTGTCGTTGGCCTCGCCTGGTGACTGACAGCCCAGGAGTCGGAAGCAGCGAGTTATCATTCATCACGGCTGACAAACAAGCGTTCGCCGCAGATCCAACAGATGAAGGCGGACACAAGGCGAAAGACAAAAAAAAACATCTGCCTTCAACAAAACCCTCCCAGTGCAGAGCACTTAACCCCGAGTGCAACGGTCCCGGGTTCAGCTCCCAGGCACCGCTCTGAACCTCACGGCATCCTTTACATTACAACACGCCCATGCTCACCCCCCCCCCCACCTCACCCCCCGGGGGGCCATGCGAGAAATAGCTCCTGTCACAATGAGTTGGCTTTTCATTTGTTCCTCTGAATGCTATAGGAGCTCTCTCTATATGTCTGAGATGCTCGGGCACGCAGGCAGCGAGCGTGAGAGACGTGAGCCTGCAAGTCGGAACGTCGGAACGTCGGCCGCCTCTTCGTCTCCCCGTCACCTCTCCTCTCTTCGAGATGTGATAAGATGCATGCAGCAGCAGCATCCACTGTACTGTAACTCGTACTGTAAGCCACGGACAACCCTCTCTGTCGGTGACGAGTTCTGCTCCGAGCAGACACATGCATAGAGTGACAAACGTGCAGAATCATCCGTCCCGTGTATGAAACCACGGAGGAAAGCCAGCTGCTGTACATTCAGAAACTGAGCCGTGTGAACCGGAAATAAAAAGAGTTCCGGTTGGCATTGCATTGTTGCACCACTCAGTTCACACGGGTGTGATTTTATTATTATGTTTGGCCACGAACTGAAAATATTTGCCTTGCAAGATTTGTGTTGTTAAAATGATTTCAAGACGTATAGTTAAAGACCAGCTTATTGTGGTTAGAGAGTCCGCCCTGTGACTGCGAGGTCGGAGTTCGATCCTCGAACCGGGTCATACCAAAGATTGGCACTCAGCAATGCATCAAGGATTGCGGATCCCAGCTACATACAACATGTTGTATGTTGTTATAAGATCCTGCTGCCCTATGGGCATCATGGCTCGGCAAGTGCTATGGTTTACTATACTACTACTATTGGTGGTTCTCCTGTGGAAAGCCCTCCTCAAGGACCCCACTTTTAGAACCACTGCATTAAACACCACGCAAATAGATAGTACTTTTCCCGCCACCCCCCCAGGTCATGGTGTATTTTCAAGGCAAGCTGAAGTGAACTTGCCGACGGAGATTCATAAGGCAAGCAAGGCCACAGAGGAGAGGAGACATTATCCAAGATAGACCCCATGCAGGCTCTCTCTCTCTCTCTCTGGCAGAAGAATGGTGGTATTGGTGAAGGATGGAGTGGAAGCAGGCAGGAGATGCTGGCAAGCAAACACACCGGCCCACATGACGGGAGCGCCAGATGTGTCCAATTTATCACCGAAGACGGGTGAGAGGTGTGTGTGTGTGTGTGTGTGTGTGTGTGTGTGTGTGTGTGTGTGTGTGTGTGTGTGTGTGTGTGTGTGTGTGTGTGTGTGTGTGTGTGTGTGTGTGTGTGTGTGCGTGCGTGCGTGCGTGCGTTTTCAATTCTACACACCCCATGGAGCCTTGAATTCATGAGATATTTTAGTTTTTGTCTCCGCTGGTCTTCACATTATTGGCTCAGGCATCTATGAATTCGAGGCTTCATGGGGCGTTTATAATTGATAGACAATAAGTCATGTTTTAAGGTAAACTATACCACTTTAACTTAAGGCCGGTTCGTTTTAAAATCGGACCATTTTTGTAATTATTTTTTACATTTCTGAAAATCTTTGATTCATTGTATTTCTTTCGTTCTTGCTTTCTTCTTTCTTTCTTTCTTTCTTTGAAAAGGCATGCAGGCCAACATAGACTTTAAAAGGGTAAACAGATATAAAGATAATCGCCGTGCACTTGTGCCGTAGGCCTGTTAGAAAATCCCAAATAAACACAATGAGTTCAGTACGACGCTAGCCCTAAGCGAAGAGAGGAAAATGACTTGGCAGTAACAGCTAGTGTTTTTTGTTAACGCAGTCCCACACCAATTAGTCCCCTGTCGTGTCAACTGGAGTGTATCCCAGAGTCAGCAAACATGGCCTGCTGACAGCACTTAGACGGTTGTTTGTGGGTGTTGCCCTGACACCAGGTGTGGGCCCCGGGACTCCTCTCACACGCCAACAGAAAATCCCCCCACCGCAGCGATGCGATAAGGCCTGGGATTCCTTCCCAAAGACATGCCATGCTTTTCAATGGACCCACACCTGTGTGTTTGATTCTAACCTAGAGCTAGGATTTAGACACACACATCTTAAAAACAAAATGCCTTAGATGTCTACTGCCGGCAGTCCTGGGGACGTTGTCAGTCTCAATTTGCGGTGATATGCCAGCAGAAAAGTGAACACTATACAGAGGAGGTGGCGTGGCAAACAAAAGCTGCAGCGCACTTAACAATAGACGTATAGAATGCTATAGCAGTTGAATTATGAAGACGCTAAATGAGGTGTCAGAGTCATTTGGCTGTAAGGTGTTCAACTTGGTGTTCAGCCAAACGGCAAGCAGCTCAAACAAGCCTGCAGGGAGATTTGATTCATAGCTGTGCAAGAAGAATCGCTATTCACCAAAAATAGTGATCTACGTGCACAGAGAGGCTTGTAGATAATTTACGGTGGCTGTTCAGTGAAGGGATGTGAGTGGCCAAGGCCACCATTACCGAGCCGAAAGGTCAAGTTGAGGATTTAAGACATATAAATGTCTGAAAATACACATCGACATGAATTCAACATATTCATAGACAAGAAAATGTGTAAATAAAACAAAAAAATACAACATGATTTTACACAACGCTGATGATAGCGCTGTCGAACACGTCTATGAAGCTCTATCAAGTCCGTTTTCTTTCTTCTTAAAAGAAAATCTGCAACACAATGTTAGACAATATGTGGGGGTCCCTACTTCATCTCTCTCTCTCTCAGCTAAGGGGTCCCTTGACCTGAAAAACGTCGGAGACCCCTGGTCTAATTGAAATTGTAATTTGTGAAAATGTTTTTTAAAAAAAAGAAGAAATAGAAAAAAAAGAAAAGTGAAAAGATTAAGATTAACCTCTTCCTTTTATGTTCTCGTTGTGATAGACACGTGCCAGGGGTAAATAAAACCAGGGCCAATGTTCCACTTGTCATACCACACGACTTTCCAACCTCAAGAGATTAGCTGCGATGTCATCCCATCATCACTTATGATTCCTAACAATGTGTAATGCCGCTCCCAGACTCATCTACCCCCCCCCCCCCCCCCCCCGAAAAGCTCTCACGAGGAGACACATGAGCCTTTCCAATTGAAGCTCAGCACGTTTTCCAGCATGTCTGCAGTGGCGGCGAGGTTGCCTCAGCCCCCATTAAGACGTTCTAATTATAGAGCAACACCAGCAATTACGCTTGTTTTTCTTTCTTTCTCTTTCTCCTTTTCCCTTTTTTTATTTTTGCTCCACACCTGCGAGAGAGCCTTCAGGAATCCTCAGCGTGGTCGATACTGAGTTGGCACGCAGCGTCTTGGTACGCGTTTATGTTGGCACCGTGCCAAGCCATTGTGGAGTTAAAAAGGGGGAGAGTGACAGTTTTCAACAAAGCTGGATTTCTTTTATTATAAAAATATATATATAAAAAAGCAGATCTGCAGGCTCAAAATGTGGCGTGAAGTGACAACGTTGTGAGCTTGTAGATCTGCTGTTGTTGCTGCTTTTGAATTTGAATCCGGAAAAGTAACAGTTCCGGACATATGAGGTTTCCATGTGACAGAGGCAATTTGTTGCTTGGATTTTTCTGTCGTGTTTCTACTTGTGTGTAAAAGCGTGTAACAGTTAAGGGAACGTTGTCGGCAGAAACAAATTTAAAAAGGGTTTCTCATCAGGAACTGTCACTTTAGGCGTCGTATCGAGTATCTTGTGTAGAGCATGTAATTTGTTATCAAATGACACATGACACCATCTGACAACATTTAAAGCTTTGTACATTTAAAGTCTTGTATTGGGGAGGAGTTATAACGTACGTCTATACGGAATGGATAGATTTTTGCACTCGAACAAACTGCAGCACGTTTATTCCAAAGATTGAATTATGAACTCCAGGTAATACTTGCCAAGTTTGCTGTCCCTCTTATCAGAGAAGAGAAGAGAAGAGAAGAGAAGAGAAGAGAAGAGAATAATCAAAATACTATACTATAAATACTGGCCAAAGAAAAGTCATCAAGAAACTATACTACTGGCCAGAAATCGGCCAAATTGTGAAATAATAAGAAAAGTGGCAAACATTGTGTGAAAATATCAGACCTACACGCTCACAAGGTCTCGCAACACGAGGCGTTGTGAGCTTGTATATCTGCTATTTCCACAATATCTGCAGGAACCGAGTCAAACTAAATGTAATGCCTCAGCTGCTACATTCAAAGTGTTTGCGGTGGGGGGGTGGCCCGGGGGTCCCCAGTTAAACTAGGATTAATTTGAGGGCAGGTCACGGCCTGAAAAGGTTGAGAACCACTGACTGCTGGATACGTACCCACTTCCCGAAAAAAAGGACCGACAAAAAAAGCATGTACAACTCTTCACACGCCAACACAGTTTGAGATAAGTTTGAGAAACTAATCACAAAAAGAATCCCCGCTGATAAATTGACGGACAGCGATCCTGGGGATGGTTAATCCAACTCTAAGAGGCTTTGTGTCGAGACGAGGAGACAGTGTGCTGGGAGCTCCCGGCCGGGAGCCACGTCTCCCCAGCTTTTGTATTCACATCAGACTCCATGCTGGAGCCAAGTCGATTTGGCAAGAAGACAACAGCTCTGGCAGCCTGCATGCTGCCTGCCTGCCTGCGCCCTCTCCATAATTTCCAGCTCCATTCAAACAGCGACTGAGGCGACGTTGGCATGTTTGTTAATGTTTGTTTTATATAGCCCTCAATGAAACGAGGCATGTGTGGATCTTTTTTTAGAATACAAAAGGAAATTATACCTGCGGAAACGGTGACAAGAGCGATATAAGAACCAAAGGTTCGTCAGAGAGGCCGAGAAGAACCGTAGTATAGTGTTTACACTACAGAGAAAGAAAGAAAGAAAGCCTATCTCATTTCCGAGGGGGTCCTAGACAGTAGTATAAGATAAACACCAATACAAAACATTTTAACTAATGGAATAGTCATATTTTGAGGATTTTTAATATATATTTTGTGCCTAAGTCAGCTCCTCATGACATTGGCCACCTCTGGTAAAATCACCAGTCCTAATTGAAAAAGATCATGCTGACCCCACTCCTTTTTAGTAAAATAAGAGTGTGACTTAGGCCAAAATAGGCAGTGGTTTTGTGATGTAATTCAGTAAGGGGGCACGGTGGCACAGTCGATAGTGCCATTGAAAATAAGCAGCTTGGACTCCTCATGCATAGAAGGAAGCATGAGGTCAGTCCGCTGCCCCCCCCCCCCACAGGTTGGCAGAGGAAGTGTAGCGCCCAGGAATACATGATTAGATAATGAAAAAATGGGTTGCAAAATTGTGGGATAAAAATAAAATAAAAAGTAAGTGAGTAAGTAAATTGGCCTAAGTCTAATGTTCTATCCTATTAATAATAATCATTATGTTACATAACTGACAGGCAGTGTTATTGAAATATATTAATATACATACATTGTTATAAACGTTTTGGTGAAATGATTAAGAAATATCATATAGTTTTGTTTTGTATCAGTTTTACATTTTTCCTGAAAACCTTAAAAAATGACATTTTTATAGGCCAGCAGTATCAGAAGGCGACGATAAGACAATGTGACTGAACTTAAGCAAAATAAACTGCCTAAGTCAGTCACGCCACACATCATTTTTGCGTAAGTCATAGGCCGGGGCGTGTACATCTGTTATTTTTAGAACATATTTGAAAGATCTCGAAAGTGTGAGAGCCACCGATTAAGAATGCATTTACAGTAGAATGTGCCTCGGGGCTCAATGGGTCCATGGCTGGCCGTACCACTGCGCGCTGTTTACATTTCTGACTAATAAAGTGTTCAATCAATCAAAGTCTCGATGAAATCTTGGAACCAAAATATATTTATCACAGCGCATGTGCTCTCTCTCTCTCTCTCTCTCTCTCTCTCTCTCTCTCGAGAGGTGACAACCAGAAACATGACTGGCTGCATACCACACATTTATGAATCCACTTCAGCTGTCTGCTCTGCGTGCGCGCGCACACACACACACACACACACACACACACACACACACACACACACACACACACACACACACACACACACACACACACACACACACAGCATGTATGTACGGTTACTAACACATTCCACTGAGGCAATCATTTTCCTCTACAGGCGTGCGTGCACACGCGCACACACACACACACACACACACACACGCAGATATCACACATCTACACATGTAGGTACGCACTACGCACACACCTTTGTATTACTGCACTTGTGAGGACATCAGTGTTTGGAGATGTTTTTATTTTATGAATGCCTCCTTTTTTTTTTACCTTTTTCCATTGCAATTTAAGTTAAGCTGGAAATAGCCTATCTACAATCTTACACCGTTGTATAGGTTTGCTAAACTTATATTAACTTAAACATATTTTAACTTCAACCCAAACGTCTAAAAGCCAACACACACACACACACACACACACACACACACACACACACACACACACACACCTCTATTGTTTCGCCTCCATATTTGACCAAACATCTAAATGTGACATGATGGATAGCCGTGTAGTCAATATAGTTGATTGCCACCACCTCCAGTGGATGGTGCGTGCGTGCGTGCGTGCGTGTGTGGCTACAGGGTCAAGGAAGCAGACAGTGGAAACGTATTTGTTGATAGCAAAACATTCTCAATCAATCAATCACAGTCGCAGATTGCCCAAATTGATTAAAACATTCATCTCATTTGAATTTAATTTGGGGTGTCCGTTCCACAAAAAATGATTAATGCTATGATAGACTGCATGTGCCTCTAATTCTCTCTCTCTCTCTCTTTGTCTCCCTGGTGTTTAATAATAAACCTTTAAATCCCCCCCCCCCCCCCCCCTGGGGGGGTCCTCCTAACATCCAGACCCCCAGGAGGAACACACCCAGGTGCGGGCGAGCCTTCCCGCGTCCGAAACGGTCGAGAAATAACAAGAGTTATCACGCTATGGGACGCGTATTACGTAGGGGTATACGCGACGCGTATACACATACATTAGGGACACACATAGCTCCACAATGGAGCGGAGGGAGGCACCGCTCGAAAAGAGCAGCCAAAACACAACGACGATACAATCTCTCCTTTCTTTGCAGGCTTTTTTCTTCTTTTTTTTTAAGCGGACCCTTTTAGTGGTTTAAAGCGGACCTTTTCTGTTCCCTGAAGCTATAACCTGCAGCACTTCACACAGCCCCGAGCCCCCCCGCCCGGCCTCGTCGAGGCTCCTGAGGCCATAGCACGGACCAACCCAAACATTATACAACAAAGATCCCATTGAGGTCCTCCTGCTGTATAAGGCAAACGGAGCGACTGGCCGAGACGCTCAAAATGTCAAAACTCCCGAATAGCTGTCAGTCACCAAAACATTATGAAAAAGGGCCAATATAAAACACAGTGACAACATTATGCTGTATAGCAAAAATGTTTTCCAATCCTCTCCTTGAGCGCCCCAACCTGGCACGTACAGTACTACCGGTACTGTACTCAAGTATATTATATTTTTTGTAACTTTACTACTATAGCTACTTCCCATTTTCAATATTTTTACTTCCGCTATTGTACTTTTACTCTGCACTACTAGTTGCTTAGCAGAGTTTGATTATTATTACAAAACATACATTAGTCACTACAGGACTTAATACTTTTAAAAATAGCAGATCTACGAGATCACGCAATGCGTTGCGGTGCGACACGTTGCCATGGGGAGAGAAAAAAAACATTTCTATACATTTTCAAATTGTGAAACGGGACATTACAGCATAGCGGGTATACTTTTGCTTTTGATACTTGAAGTGTGCTTTGACGGTTCGTCGCGGAATGAATACTTTTACACAAGTAAAACATGCGAGTATGGCCTATATACTTCTTCCAACACTATGGCTCCATAAACCTGGGCATGGATCAGGTTTGAGGAAGGGGCACGCGGCCTATTATGAGACATGTTTTCGCTGGAGTGTTGCGTTACCGCTGGAATGGCGCCGTCCGCCGCTGTTGTGTCAATCAGTGTCCGTTACTGAAGTGTCACAGGGCCTGCCATGATCGCAGCGCTCCGCTTTTCCACGGTTTCTAATGATGTTTTCACTGCACTGAGTTCATCTCGACTTTGGAAAAAAGGACCGCATGTCATGTATATACCTATACTGTGAGTGTACTTATTAAACCCATTACCTGCGCCAAACCAAGCCTATACTTCCCTTTATAAAGAACACGTTTTTTTTCAACCACACGTCCCAAACTCTTCTCCCTTCTGGCTCCAAAACTATATGGAATGCACTTCCCATCACAGTCAGAACTGCAGCCTCACTCCCAATCTTCCGCCGTAGTCTGAAAACCCACCTCTTCAGACTCCACCATGGCCGTATAGCACTTGCCCTATATAGCCCCTTAGATAGCACTTTATGTAGGCTTAGATAGTTTTTTAAACAGACTTATAGCATGTTACGTAGGCAGCACTAGAATTGCATTTAGTCATAGCACTTTATAGTACACATGTATAATATATAATATAGTATAGTATGTATAGTTTACATATAGTTTCATGATATAGTCGGATACTCCACTGTTAAAAATAGCTAAAAGCGCTAAAAAAAAAGACAGCAGCAAACGGAGAAAATAATTTATAAATAAATAACACTCATCTTTTACTTAATCTATAATAACCACCTAAAACATGAACCTTGGTAAAAAAAAACAAATTTGTCTTTTAAGATTAATCGACATCCGAGCAAGGATGTTGTTTTTTAATTAATTTTAGTGTGGGTACGTGCATGCGTGCGTGCGTGCAAATTGAGATTGCCGCTGGGGAATAAAAAAGGGAAAATAATAAAGGATGAAAACTGTAAGGAAGGTATTTGTCTCTTAAATATTTAACCTTGTGTCAAGGCAACACTGATGCACCAGTGTGATATAAAGGAATAACATTTTATTTTTACACTACTCACAGTTTACTACTCATAGTTGTCCTGAATATCACAACTTAACAATGTGTGTGTGTGTGTGTGTGTGTGTGTGTGTGTGTGTGTGTGTGTGTGTGTGTGTGTGTGTGGCTGCTTAACAGTGCCATCCCGCGGTATTGCGATGGTAATGGACTGGTTAGCACCGCGCAAAAATAACACGCGAGAAATGACCATGTGGGGGGTCCACGCAATAACATCCAGACACCCAGGAACGCGCCTAGGGGGGCGGCCCGGTTCCGGTGACCCACCCCACGTCCGAAACGGTCGAGAAATGACAGAGCTTATTAATGTAAACTCTATAGACACATACAAAACTGAAAAAGTACAAAACTATGACACATTTCAAGTTCCTGGCACATGTATGCCACCAGGCAAGCCCGTCATGAACCAATACAGCTACCCTGTCACAACTCACAACATTCAATGTCAGCCACCACCACACACACACACACACACACACACACACACACACACACACACACACACACACACACACACACCTTCTGTAACAAAGCTCAAAAACTCTGGCTTGAACATAAAGGGGAGTAGCAAAGAGTTAAAAGTGCGAACAAATAGCACAACATAGATTCACAGCAGCAGAGCCAGAAACACTATTGGGTCCCAAAATCATACAACAGCTTGAATCACATTCTATACACACAACACAAGCAGCAAAGAAAAGAAGAAAAAAAGGTCCTACCTTGAGCCAAGTCTTCCACTTGAATTCATCAGTTGTGTAAGCGACGGACAGGGTGAAACTGGAAGCCAAGACAGATAGTAGAATAGCAGAAAATAAGCAATTACGATTTAGAAATAAGCTCCAAAAGCCCAAACCCGCTGCAAACTATAGCCTACCAATATTTACAAGCAAGTTTACAGAAAAACAAGCTTAAAGTCACTTATAAAAAGACATGGCAGCAATGCTAAGAAGCTAACTGCAGGTATGCTAACTCACCAGGGAGAACATAACAGGCCTCAAACCCAGTTGTAAAGTTTGTCATGAAGATATTAACTTCTCTTAACTGTCACACATGTGACTCAACACAAACAACTCTACTCAACTTCCCTGAGGTGTAATGTTGCCCTACAACGTGTTTATTTCACTCGTTTGCGTCCAAATATAACAGCTTTGTTGTCAAACACCTCTCTGTCTGATTGCAGCAGTTGTGTGGGGAAGGGGGGGCGGGGCTACCAGGGGATTTTAAGGAGCCCACCTGAAGCCTGCTTAGGGAGTGTCTACCAATAACCTGCATTCACAGAGTGTCTACTTTTACTTTAGAAACTAACAATAACACCTAATTTTAAGTCTCAATTTTACTTTTTCTGTGTTGTTCTGTTGTTGTTGTTTTATTTAAAAAAAAAATAAGACAGCCCTTTTGGATGTTGCCTTCAGATAGGAAACACACTTTAAATGAATAAATAACCACCAGAAATACTTTGTTTGAATTGCAGAATGTTTGTTCAATTTGACCAAACAAAGATGATGCCGCATTTCACTACAAAAAGTGTCCGCACCAGATGTTGTTCCGCCCTCCATTTTAGACCATTGGTTCTCAAAGTGGGGTCCGGGGACCTCCAGGGGTCCTTGAGGGGAGGTTCCAGGGGGTCCTCAGCAAAAGTACCATATAGTTAAACATATAAAGTTAACCCATTTACTGTATGTTTATTTATTTATTTAATTGTGTATATTTGACAGGGACAAAGCTCATTAATCAACATGTCAGTTTTCACCTCAATGTAAATGGGCCGAAGGTAAATTCCATCTTTATAGTCCCTGGGCAGGCTCTTAAAAAAATTAATGATAAAAGAAAGACAAAGTGTAGTGTGCCTGCACACAACACACCATGCGTTGATGCCATGTGTGCATGTGCAAGCACCCTATGTCCATACAAAAACTCAGTAAAACAGATAAAAGAAGTCTGCCAGCACACTGTCTTTCTTTTATCTGTTGTATGCCTACTGTGTTTTTGTATGGACATACAGTAGTTCAACAACAGCAACTCTACAAGCTCACAGCACGGCACGGTTTATAGAATTCATTGGGAAAATATTGAACATTTTGGAAATGTTTCAATATTCATTATAAGCCTAACATAAAATCTTCTCTTCCGGGGGGTCCAATGTGCGTGCGGAACGAAAACGTTTTCAGACGGGGGTCCGCGGTTATATAAATACAATTCGGGGGTCCTCTTTTTTTTGTGTGTGTTGTTGACACGAAACAGTTTGAGGAACACTCTGCTATAACTGCAGGCGGCAGCAGCAGTTGACACTCTCTCTGACACGGACCATTCATGTCAGAGTGACTCCCCGTGCAGGGCATGTGGTTCCCACCCTCCATCTTAGACGGCTCGGCGGTGCCCCGTGCCAGCGTCTTATAACAGCAGGCAGCGGCCCCCGGTTCACTCACTCTCTAGCAGACACATTGTCTGCTCGGCTGCCAGCGGGGGCTAGCTAGCATAACCCATTCTGAACGGGAACCCCATTTTGGTGTTAGCGGTGTTAGCGTCATGTCATGCTTTAGCTATTGAAAAATAGCAGATCTACAAGCTCATAGCGCGCCACCGAGTGGCGCGCTATGAGCTTGTATCGGTCTGCTATTTTTGAAAAATCGAAAGAACGACTGACATTTTTAGAATCTGATCTCAGGTCAGAATATGGGTTAATCAGACCAGTAGTGTGTGTCCAGTGGAAACCTCGAATGAATCTGATCTCAGGTCAGAATGGGATAAGATGCCAGCCCCCAGGCATGCGAAGGGGCCGTATGCGGGCATCGTGGATTGGGTTTCCCCCCTCCCCCCCCCCCGGCACCCCTTGTCAGAGGATTAGCGCGCGCTGTGATCATGGGGGAAACGCAAAACCTGCGCCGCTCACCCCCCCCCCTCCCCCCCGCACTCCCCCCCCTCACCCCCCCACCACCCCCGCCCATGTTGCTGACGCTCTGCCACGCTCGCATTCCTTTATGCTTCTTTCACGGCTGGCAAAATATGGTATTTCTTTTTATCGTAAATGCGTGGCCGCATGCAGCCTTTACTCAATATTCCTTCCTTCTCTCTCTCTCTCTCTCTCTCTCTCTCTCTCTCATAGCCTCCTGTCCATCTTCGCCCCTTTAGCCGCACCACCCCACCCCGGCCCTGTGTCTCTCTCTTTCTCCATCACTTCCTCTTCTCTGCATGCTGCGCCAGTGCGTGCGCACATGCGTGCGTCCGTGCGTCCGTCCGTCCGTCCGTGCGCGCGCGTGTGAGTGCGTGCGTTCACGCATGTGCGTACGTGCGTGCGTGTGTGTGTGTGGATGAGCTTGAGCAGCAGCACTGTCTCTTTCTGAGGAGGGAGGAAGAGGGATTATGCTAAGCCCTGACTCGGGGAGAGAGCGGCCTTATCTCGCCTGTAGCAGCTCCGCTCCACAACCGGAGAGGAGGAGGAGGAGGGGGGGGGGGTGGGGTGGTGCCTGGAACAGCCATGTGTAACACAGCGGGAGAGGGGAGAGAGAGAGAAGGAGAGAGAGAGGGCAGGGCCAGGGGAACATATACACTACAACATGTCTGTTTGTTTCACCCAACCTCGTCGGCCATGTTGTCACGCCGCGTTTTGCAACATGTGTGTCACGATAATGGCGTCTCTCTTTCTTCCTCTAGCTTCCACCCAGGAAGAAAGAGAGACGCCATTATCATCGTGCATGCCATGAGGCAGGCAGGCGGCCATAATAATATACTGTCTATACAAGTCTTTGTCTGTTCTCCCCCTTTCTAGAGTCCCCCCCTTTCGCCTTCATCTCACTTCCTATATAACATAAAGGCTTCACATTGCAACGTCCAAATGCCAGACATTTGTTTCGAAGGAATGACATAATCCCCCCAGGGGGTCCCAGTGGGGGCAAAGGGGGGGGGGGGTTCTGAGCATGGCGTTAAACTGCTCCGTTGTAACTACCGTCGTTAATGTATAGTGGGTCCGGATTTAAGATGCATTTGCAACCTCTGTGGACACTAGTGTGCTTCAACACCAATCACAAGCTTGCATACAACAAGGCACTGCTTCACCGATGGAGTATACCGACAGCATGCAGGTGCTGCTTGGTGGACCTTCCCATGAGCAGCTATACCGGGAAGAGAGGGCGTTGGACCGACGGTTGGACCTGCAGGCCTTCTATAGCGGTGTGTCCGTCCGCTGTCGGAAACAACAGTGGGTGGGTTTTGGGCCCATGGGATCAGCCACGCTATACCGGGAACGATATGACACTGGGTGCAGGCGATGCTGCAGGAGTGCATGTAATGCTTAGGGTATCAATAGGTGACAAAGAAGTGGCACTGTTGAGCTTCACACTGTGCACAGGTGCATGATGGGAAGCTGAGTTTTTTTTTTTATGCACCACTGACTTCAGACGGGTCTGTTTCTTTTTCTTTTTTTCTTTTTTTTCTTTCTAAATGCCTCATAGGCATGCAGCCACTGCAAACTCTTTTGTCTGGTCTCCTTCCTTCATCCAGTACACACACACACTTCCTATTAAGGCTTCACGTTGCAAGTCAAATACCAGACATTATTTCGTTGGAATGACAGTATAGAATCCCCCCAGGTGGGTTAGACCCCCCCCACACACATACACACACACACACACACACACACACACGCGCGCACACACACACACACACACACGCACACACCCCTCTCCCATACAAACTCCTTTACTATAAGGACACTCGCGTCCATTGTGCCCCGGCCTCCATCCACCCCCCCCCCCCCCTCCCCCCCTTTAGAGTATCTTCAATTACGCCTGCATTATACTCAATTATGGCGGCCCTAATTAAAGTCCCATCCCCTCGTCCATTTCCTGAATGAAACCCCCCCCCCCCTGCCCCCCCTCCCCTCACTCTGAGACAATGGTGGCCGGGGCTGCAGCATCCATACGAGAACAAGGCCCGCCACTGTATAAGCCTCTG
>NC_137869.1:42920897-42925897 GCF_963924005.1 Protomyctophum bolini
ATAACATGTTTACTATAAGGTTACTAAGTAAGGATTCTGGTCAAGCTGGTCAAAATGGTTAAGCAGTGTCAATAACTTACTGAGGTACTGCACTGTCTCATGCGTTTGATGAATTACCTCTGTTTACCAATGGCTATTGTGTGTGTGTGTGTGTGTGTGTGTGTGTGTGTGTGTGTGTGTGTGTGTGTGTGTGTGTGTGTGTGTGTGTGTGTGTGTGTGTGTGTGTGTGTGTGTGTGTGTGTCTGTGTGTGCCTGCGTGCCAGATCTCTGGCCAACAACAATTGGCCAGAGATCTCTATACTCCAGTGCTGCAACTGCAGACGTCCACAATGTATCTGTAATCCCTTGGACTCTCTCTCTCTCTCTCTCTCTCTCTCTCTCTCTCTCTCTCTCTCTCTCTCTCTCTCTCTCTCTCTCTCTCTCTCCCTCTCTCTCTTCATCTCCTCTCCTCACAGTAAATAGTATAACATTCATTTTGCCCAAAATGACCTTCTCTCTATCTCTAACACCAACAACGATAATACAGCCCAGAATAGCAGACTAATCCTCAGACACTCACACACACACACACACACACACACACACACACACACACACACACACACACACACACACACGCACGCACGAACGCACATAAACTCAGTTTTGGCAGTTCTGTGCTGTCGTTTTCCATAAATTCTGCAATAAGGTAGTTGGGGGATTCGCTCAATAACTGAAGCTCACAGTCATTCATCAAAGGACCTCTGACATTTCGACGTCCCAATGAATGACTGTTGTCTGCTTTATATCCACGTGTTTACGTCAAAAAAGCGACGTCAAAGACGTTCCTATAGCCTGGTAAAGTCGCATGGTAAAGTCGCATTTCCATTCATTTGTGTGGAATCTCTACACAGCTAATGCATGGATGGCTGCGGGAGTACAGTACGTTGACATGCAGACAAGCTCTTCAGCCAATCAGCGTCACAGAAACAATGACGGACAGCTCCAGTGTCCAACCAGCTACTTCATCCATTTAGACCTGAGGCCGATTCTGGGAAAAAAAATGTCTTCTGAATCAGACACATTTCTGAAAAACCTATGTTACTTTATCAATGGTTCTCAAACTATTTCATGTCAGGGACGGTATAGGACCCCAGAAATCTGAAAATATGTTGTTCCAGGGGACCCCCCAGAAGCAAAGATTTGAGTTAAAAACGTTATATATATTCATTATATATCGTTATATATAATCAAAGATTTGCGACACATTTTCACTATAAAAAAAGAAAACAAACACCAAAAGAAGAGGAGACGCTGTTTGCAGCTATATTTATCCATGTCGTTCGGATGACATCACGCCTCTCTGCATTACTAGAGTTTCATTGAAATAAACTATTCATCAAAGATTAGAAAATATAGCAAATGATGAGGGTCCCTATAAGCGCATTCTTCGCATTTGCTGTTTATCAGACCTGCAGTCGGTATACTGTGTGGTAATCTTTTTAATATTTTTTATTATATCTATTTATATGTTTAAAAATATGTTTGATATATTTATATTATGTTATATGTTGTTATATGTTGATATCTTTAACTTTTATTTTTGTGTGTGCTTGACGTCGTCTTATAGCTGTTATATTCATATAGTGTATTGCCGATGTCGCTCAGTCTCGCAGACTTATATCACACCAACATGTCTCTGACTGACAAATGACCCCCCCCACCCCCCACCCCTTGATTGATTCTCTTGATCATTATCACACTCTCTTTTCCTCTTTCTGAAAGCATACCTCTTAAAAGCAAAATGGAGTGTGCAGAGAGAGAGAGAGAGAGAGAGAGAGAGAGAGAGAGCGAGATTGTCACGGTATCAAAGGTGACAGAGGGTGAACTCGCGGCCCATATGACTCACGGCCATCCCATTCAATTAGGGGCTGTGCTCAGATTACTTACAGCCCAAGACACCAGGAGGCAGACGATCTGCTTGCACTGCTCACGAACCTGAATTAAACATTTAAGTGCCCCCCACCCTCCCCCTCCCTCCCCGTCCCCCTCCCCTTCCCCTCCAGCCTTCCTTGTTACCTCCAGCGATGGTCTCATAACAGCTCCTTCCTCATCCATCGCTATAGCCTCGATCCCCTCATGCTCTGAAGGGGGTTGAGTCTAGAGTTTAGAGTTTTTTAGAGTTTTATCAGGATCCCCATTAGCTGGTGCATATAGCAGCAGCTAATCTTCCTGGGGTCCACACAGAACATAATTTAAACATGGCATTCGACATGAATGACATTACAGGACAATGATCTATGAATAGTCTGGAATGAAAGTTCCTTGTGACTGAGAAACCAAAAACACTATAATGGCATGAAGAAGACGTATTAATAATTCAGGTGACCCTCTGTATTGAGTTTCCCCCCAGCGGTGGACTTGGTACAGCTACAGTATATAAAAGGAGCGCTCCCATAACTCTGTATTGAGTTTCCCCCCAGCGGTGGACTTGGTACAGCTACAGTATATAAAAGGAGCGCTCCCATAACTCTGTATTGAGTTTCCCCCCAGCGGTGGACTTGGTACAGCTACAGTATATAAAAGGAGCGCTCCCATAACTCTCAGGCCCCGCTTCCTTTTCCACCGCCCAAAATAACTGTGGTTCTTCTATAGAACTGGTTCCGCTCAGAGACCTCGGTGCTTTCACGGAACCGGCATTAATTAAGACCCGAGGACCCGATTCTATACAAATATATTCTTGAATCCTTATCCTGTAGAAAAGTTCTATATCAGTGGTGTAACAAATGTTTTCATGTCAAGAACCCCCTATACAGGCCAGTGAGTTGAATATACCCCGGTCGGGGACTCGGAGTGTTCCATTTCACGAGGGGAAATTGAATTGTCAATGGCAGTTATAGTTTGCCTTTTTTCTGAGGATTTTTCACTTGGTTTTTGCCATTGTTTATATCGCATGATCGCATCCACAAACGATCCACAATAACACAAACAAAAGCATGTTTTGGTTGCAGTTCCTTTCAGGGTTTTGAACCAGTTCATATCCTGTAGTCACTACAGGATATGAACAGTGATGGGCAAGCTACTTGGAAAATGTAGTAAGCTTCACTACCAGTTACTCTCTATTAAATATAGCTCAACTACAACAAAGCTATCCCCAGATAATTATAGCAAGCTACACTAAAAGCTACATGGCAAAAGTAGCTAGCTACATGGACACTACTTTTTTTTTTAAATATTTTTTATCAACTTCATGATCAAGTTTCCACCGAACAAATAGCCTAATAGGCAGGCAAAAATGCTGAGTTTGGTTGTTTATTAAAAAACAAACTGGAAACAAGCCCTCTGTCTGGCTTTTGGTGTCAACTTTTTCACATTTACTTGTATTAATGTACCTTGCGGTGTGGCTGATTCATGTGTTCAGTGTTGGGAAAGTTCTTTTTTTTATTAACTATAGTTCAGTTCACAGTTATTTTTTTTGAAAGGAACTAATTCAGTTCATAATTCAACATTTTGAACTAAAGTTCATGGTTCCAAAAAATGAACGATTTTAGTTATTTTTTGTTCTATTATTATTGCCACAGCCTAGCCATTTGCGCACCAGCTGAGAGACAGGGATTTAGACTAGGGAATGCAGGTGGTCTCTCAAGACAGCCTGTTGCCTCGGGGAGGCACTGTTTTACCGAATATTTGATTGAGAGAATATTTGATTGAGAGAATGCTGACAGGCACTTAAATGAGATGTTAATGTCCTGTAGGTAGACTTAGAAATAAAACTAGTGTTGACTAATCAATACAAGTGGCTCTTATTTTGATGGGGCAGTTTCTGCACAAGAAGTCTGTTTGACTTGTAAACAAGCTACGATGAATGAGCTGTCAAAGTACTAGTCCTAAACCATGTTAGCGATCAAATTTACAATATGAAAACTTTCACTTAGACAATAATGTAGGTTACACACACTGGAATTAAACATGGAACCTGCAGGGAGCATTAGGTGAGTAATTAATTGTGTTGTGCTAGAGATAAAAGGACAGCTGCTGCGTGGGATCCTCTTGCTGCTTAACAACATAACTGTTTGTGTCAGACTCTTCTTATCTAAACCAACCAATCATGGATTTCTTTCCAGGAGTTTCTTTCCCCCCACAAAACTTTATTTAACAGTCAATTTGTAACTTATAGCTTTTGTTGAAAGCTACGTCACTACTTGGGTCTAAAAATAGCTACACTACAAAAAACGCTACTTGGTTCAAAAGGAGTGAAGCTACCATCAAGCTACTGATAAATGTAGTAAGCTATGTAGCTTCGCTACTTGTAGCTAGCTACTGCCCAACACTGGATATAAACCAGTTCAGATTGTTTACACTACAGTGTAGTGTAAACAATCTGAACTGGTTCAAAATGAGGCATGGGAAGAAAGAACCGAACCGGGGTTTTTTTTGTTGTTGTTTTGTCCTGTTTTTGTTTTGTTATGTTTTGTCTGTTTTTGTTTTTTTTTCTTTTGTATCTTCATCCTTTCTATAGCTATTTTGAATATTAAAAGGGCTGGCATTATAAGCTGAGGCTTCTGCCAAACACTCCCTTTTGGTAAAAAAAAAAAGAAAACCCTGAATACATTGTATAAGGTGTGTGTATTTTAAATGACCAATACACTTGAACTTGAACTTGAACACCGCTGGAAAAGACGCCCAAGGTGGTACATTCGGGACCCCCTCAAGGAGCCCTGAGGGTCCCCGGACCCCACTTTGAGAACCATTGTATCGCCGATGCTTTCATAGCGTTGAGACGCGCCACATCCGCAGTGAAATGCTTCTCATGATGACTTAACAATTATATCATTACGATCAAGTCAATCGCTCTTTCCTTGCATCTAATAAGCCCATATGTAACATACTTAATCCCATTACATTGATTCACAGGGAACATTATGTGTGTGCGTGCGTGCACACGTGCGTGCGTGTGTTTTTCCTTGCATTAACGGAAATGCTAATGCTAACAACACGTCCGGCACGTTCACTTTAGTCAA